>NC_081843.1:82450361-82754796 GCF_963259705.1 Myotis daubentonii | reverse complement strand
TCTTTTGGTCATCATTATGTTTTTTAAAATTCTTCCATATTAATACCTGCAATAGTAATTCAATTATTTTCTTGGCTGTGTAATTTTCCATTATGTAAATATACCAGCATCTATTTATTCTATTCTTTATAGACATTAGGAGTGTTACCAATTGGAGCTATTGTGAAAAATGTTGTTAGGGACAACTTTCTACATGTCTTTTAGTGTATAGGCATTTTCTCTAGGCTACATGCTAGGAGGTATGAAGGATGAGGTCAGAATATGAACATTTTAATTTTACTAGATAATGCCAAAGTGTGTTTGAAATGCTAATGCCAAGTTAAACTTCTGCTAACAGTAGGTTAGAGGTTTCATTACTTCACAGCCTTGCCAATAACTGGAATTATCAGAATTAAAATTTTGGCCATCCAGTGGGTATGAACTTATAATTTTTAAAATACATTTTTATTGATTTCAGAGAGGAAGGGAGAGGGAGAAAGAGATAGAAACATCAATGATGAGAAAGAACCATCGATTGGCTGTCTCCTGCATGCCCCCCACTGGGGATAGAGCCCACAACCAGGAATCCAACCTTGACACCTGGTTCATAGGTCAATTTCAACCACTGAGCAACACCAGCCAGGATAAAATTATAATTTTAATATGTATTTTCTGGATTACTAAAAAGAGTAAGCACTATTGAAGTTTAACTCCTCTCTCATGAAGTGCAACTTTTTGTTTATTTTGCTACTGGGTTCTATTGTCATTTTCTTATTGATTTATAGGAATTTTTAATATAGTCTGGATACTAGAGTATATTGATTATTGAGTGTATGTGTTGAAATATCTTCTTCATATTTTCACTTCTTTTTTTTTTCTCTCTCTCTCTCTATACAGTGTCTCTTGATGACAGACATTTAACAGAAGTGAATTTACCAATATTTCTTTTCTGGTTTATTTTTTTGTCTCTTGCTTAAAGAAATCTTTCTTTACCCTTAAAGTATCATAAAGTTATTCTTCTAATTTATCTGCTAAAAGATTTATACCTTTACCTTTCATATTTAAGGCATTATTTCACTTGTACTTAATGTTTAGGAATGACTTTCATTGCTGCTGCTGAGAAGAGATTGTAACTATTGGACCTCTGAAGGTAACCTATGTTTTCTCTCTGACTGTTTTTTATTGAGATATAAATCACATACAATAAAATTCACTTTTTTAAAGTGCACAATTCAGTGCTTTTTAGCATATTCATAATCATACAACCTTCACTACTATCTAACTTTAGGACATTTTCATCAACTCTCCCCCACAAACCCTGCATCCCTTAGATGTCATTCCCTATTACCTCCTTCTTTCTGCCCTTGAAAACCACTAATCTTTCTGTCTCTTTGGATGTGCCTATTCTGGACAACATGAATGAAATTATACACTATGTGTGGGCTTTTATGACTGATTTCTTTCACTTAAGCATAACGTTTTTATGGTTTACCCATGTTGTAGAGTGTATCAGTACTTCATCTCTTTTTATGGCTGAACAATATTCCATTGTGTGGATATACCACATTTTGTTTATTCATTTATCTGTTGATAGACATTAGGGTTGTTTGTTTTTAGCTATTATGAGTAATCCTGCTATGAATGTACAAGTTTTGTGTAGATGTTTTCAATTGTATTGAGTGTATATTTAGCAGCTGAATTGCCATATTAATTCTATGTTTAACATTTTGAGGACCTGCCAAACTGTTTCGCAAAGTGGCTACATTATTTTCTCTGATAGCTTTTAGTATATTTCTTTTTATTTTATTTTTTTATTGTTTAAAGTATTACATATGTCTCCTTTTTCCCCCATCGACCCCTCCCGGCCACTCCCACCCCCAGGACAAGCCCCCACTGCTCCAGTGTCCATTTCCATTGGTTATGCTAATATGAATGCATGCAAGTCCTTTGGTTGATCTCTTATCCCCTTCCCCCCCCCACCACCACCACCACCCTCCTCTGCCTTCCTTCTGAGGTTTGACAGTCTGTTCGGTGTTTCTCTGTCTCTGGATCTATTTTTGTTCATCAGTTTATGTTGTTCATTATATTCCACAAATGAGTGAGATCATGTGATATTTATTTTTCTCCGACTGGCTTATTTCGCTTAGTATAATGCTCTCCAGGTCCATTCATGCTGCTGCAAATGGTAAAAGCTCCTTCTTTTTTATAGCAGTGTAGTATTCCATTGTGTAGCTATACCAGTTTTTTAATCCACTCATCTGCTGACATTATTTTTTATTCTTTGGTAGTCTGTAGTTTTATTATTATAGGTGGATTTTTTTAAACTCTTCTTAAGAGTCATTGGGATTCCTGAATCTAAAGGTTGAAGTATTTAAATTATTCTGAAAAAAAATCTCAGCCATTACCTCTTCAAATACTGTTTCCTCTGCATTTTTTCTATCATTTTCTCTAATAATAAAAGTATACTAGACCTCAGTCTATTCCCATTTGATTTCTTATAATTCCCATCTCTTTATCATTCTGTGCTGCATCCTGGGTAATTTCTTCATGCTTGTCTTCCAGTTCACCGGTTTTCTCTTCAGCTTCAGTGCCTTATATGGTTCATCCATTGAATTTTAAATTTCAGTTAATATTTTTTTTATTTCTAGAAGCCCTTTTATGGCTCCTTTTCAAATTCACTCATGTTTCCTGCATATGTTTGCAAGGTTTTCATTTTTTCTTGAAGCAATTAAACATAATTTTTCAATATTGTGTCTAATTGTTCTGATTCCTGAAAACTGTGGTCTAGCTTCTGCTCTTTTCCCCTTCTCATTCTTAGTCGCTTGCTTTCCTAGGGGGCATGTTGTTTTATTTTACTGTGAGTTGCTCATTTTCTGAAATTTAGCTGAAAGTTTTCTTTAAGGCCTGGATTGAAGTTGAGTTCCTCTCAGAAGATTCAAATTGCTTCTGCCAGTCTCCTGGGGGCATCAATCTGGTCTTACTTTAAGTTGAATTTTTCACTCAACGTTTTTTGACCACACAGGTGGCACGAATTTAGACTGATAAATCCTTACGAAGACTCAGTAGTGATTCCAGTCTTGGGGGAGAAGTTGTTTTGTCCCTTTACCCAGGAAGTAGGTCAACACAAGCAAGTCCCCTAGTTCTCTCCTTCTGTGTGGCAGGTTTTTTTCTTGCTCATGCCTTTGGGATCTCAGCTGGTGCCAGGGTGTCTTATTCAGTCTCCACTTTGGGGAAGCTCTAGGCCAGCGGTTCTCAACCTGTGGGTCGTGACCCCTTTGGCGGTCGAACGACCCTTTCACAGGGGTCGCCTAAGACCATCCTGCATATCAGATATTTACATTACAAGTCATAACAGTAGCAACATTATGGTTATGAAGTAGCAACGAAAATAATTTTATGGTTGGGTCACAACATGAGGAACTGTATTTAAAGGGCCAGAAGGTTGAGAACACTGCCTAGGCTTTATCTCCTGCCTCTGGAGTCCTGTACATACGTCAAAGTGGAAGTTCAAGTTTCCTGGCCTCAGCCAGGGTGAAATTCACCTTGTTTCTCAGTGACCTCTGGGTTCCTGCTGTTTACTTCCCTCTGGGGATTCATAGAATGTTTACTTTCAAGCACTTTAACAATGTGCTTATTAAAAACAAACAAACAAACAAAAAACAACAAAAAACAACACACTTTGTTTTCTCTTTCATTTTAGTTGCTTTGGTTGGAAGGGTCACTCAGGGGGTCGAGTTTGTTACACGGCCAGAAACTGAAACCCAGGTGGTCTTCTCCAGATGAGGACCATGAGGATTAGTTTATCCAAGTCCAAAAGCCAGCAAGTGAGTAGTGCCAACCCCTGGACGGAGCCACAGGTAGCCTGACCTCTCACACAGCTCTCTCCATGGTGGACAGTGAGAGGGACCTGATTTAAAGCTAGAGACTCTCAAGTAAAGGTCTCAGGGAGGCTTCTGTATTCCCTGGGAAAATGGAAGTTGATATCTGGCAAGTTCGCATGTTTTGTAAAGTAGGAAGAGGCAGGGGGTAGGGACCTTCATAGAACCAGGCAAAGTCAGAACTTTGACCTAAAGGTTCTCCCTTTATGTCTTCATTCAACAGACATTTATTGAGTAATGTGTTGTTCCGGGGGGAGTCACTGAAAGTGAGACCCAATGTTTGCGTTCACGGAGCTTACAGCTGGTGGCAAAGACAGAGGAGCGGACCAGACTTGTGAAGCTAGGATGGCTGCCTCAAAGGGGCAAGCACTGGATGCTGCAGCAGCACTAGGAAGAGAGGGGCCAGGGAGGGATTTTGGGAAGAAGTGACATCTAAACTGAGCCCTGAGGGCAAGCAGGGATTGGCCAGGCAGAGAGAAGAGGCCACAGTGTTCCACATGCAGGGATCCTGGGCCCAGGAGTTAAGGTGAGGAGTGGCAAGAGACAAGGCTGGAAGGTGGGCAGGGGAGATGGAAAGGGTCTTGTCTGTCACCTTAAGAAGGTTGGACTCTGCCTGGAGGGAAATAGGGAGCTAGAGAGGGTTTTTGCTTTTTTTTAAAGGAGAATTCATTTAGAGAAATTGCTCTGGCTGCATTACGGGGAATGGGTTTCAGGGGCAAATGTAGTCATGGTGGCAGGGGACTGAGACATAGTATTTAGGAAATGGGCTTTGAAACAGACACCTGAATTCCAATCCTGACTCTATTACTTTAGGCAAATTACATAACCTCCTTTGCCTCAGTATTTTCATCTATAAAGCAATAGTACAATAGGATCAACCTTATAGAGTTGTGAGGCTTAAATGACTTTTTACATGTATAGTGCCTTTGACAATACTTAACATATATTAAGTGCTTGATCCTATTGTGTGTTTTTTAAAATATATATTTTATTGATTTTTTACAGAGAGGAAGGGAGAGGGATAGAGAGTTAGAAACATCGATCAGCTGCCTCCTGCACACCCCCTACTGGGGATGTGCCTGCAACCAACGTACATGCCCTTGACCAGAATCGAACCTGGGACCCTTCAGTCCCCAGGCCAGTGCAGTCCCCAGGCCAACGCTCTACCCAGTGAGCCAAAACGGCTAGGGCCCTACTGTTATTTGAATAAACAGGACTCAGTGGGTGATTGAATAGAAGAGGTGGGGGAGATAAGAGTCCAAAATGGTTGATGGAGTTTGAAGCCATAAGGAACCCAGATGGAGGTGCAAGTTAACGCAATGAAAGGAGCCACTGGGGCATTCATGGAGAGATGCCTCATTTCAGCTGGTGTCCTTGCTTTCTCCTCTTTTATCCCTGAAACAAGAGAAGGGCAGGAAGAATTGGGGGATGTAATAGTAAGGTGCAGTTTCTGCTCTTCAGGGGCTAACAAAACTGTTAAGTGCTTTGCTGGAAGAATCCACAGGGTGCAGATGGGATGGCTCCTGAGCGGAATTGTGAAGCTGATGGGGAGCAGGGAGAGGAATGAGGCAGGGGCGGTTCTAGGGAGAGGGGAAGCTTTCAAAAGCAGAGCAGCAAGAGAACAGTCTAGCTGGAGCAAAGGTTGAGGAGGGCAACAGTGGGAGATAAAACGAGGAAAAGGCCGGGGTCTGATTCTATAAATGGTACTATAGAATTCAGAACCTACTTCCTCTTCTCAGCTCCTACAATGAGCCGTTGACTTTTCCTCTTTCTCCTTTACCTTTTCTGGAAAACCTGAATGTCTCCAACACACAAGATGCTCTTGCCCATTGCTGGCACGTAATGAAAATAGTTAATAGCAGGTCTACTTTGTCAATGTGGTAGGTCGGTCCACACTGTCTTTTGGGGGCCTGGACTCCTCTGTAATTCTGCATAAAAGGGGTTCACTCCAGGGAGCGGAGTCGAGGCCTGGCTACCTTTCCCTCTGTGGGACCCTCCGGGCAGGTGACGGGCTGTGATGGTAACGAGAAAGCCTCTCTGTTCCTCTTCATGTGTCGGGTCTGTGGCAAGGAGCCCGCCAGCACCCTGGACTTCGCTCACCGTCCAGCTCACAACATAATTTGTTCTTTCCGCCTTCGAGACTTGGTAGAGCCACCCAAAATTTCAGCCAAAAATGTAGCTGCAGGCCAACACTGACAGAACGTCCTCATGATTTTCCAACATCAGGAGTGCAGGTGTGCTGGTCCTGGCTCTTTGCAGACCTCAGTTACTGTGAACTGCCTGCAGCAGCCCCACAGCAGCCTCCCCCATCTCCATCCCCAGATTCAGCCCGATGAGTCATGGGCTGCTGATTGCACATGCCCAGTGAAATTTCCTGAAAACCTGCACATTGGTGTGTATCAAATAGTTGGTTTACCTGGAGTGATGGTCAGAGCTAGCCAGGGCACTTCCCAGAGTCGCTGCTGTTCTCCCAGGGGGTTACTGACTCCTGACGCCACCTGCTCATTCAGTATTGGGGAGGCAGCAGGTTTAGTGGAAAGCCAGACCTGGGTCCAAATCCTAGCTCAGCCACTTACTAGTGTGGCCTCAGACAAGTTAAGCCTCTCTTCCCTCACTAGTAAGAGCCCCTATAAAATAGAGATGATACTAACTAATTTGAAGCATTATTAGAAGGATTAGAAACAATAACGTAAGAGCCTAACGTGTAGTAAGTATTCAGAAATTGACAGCTGCATAGCATTTGGTAAGGTCATAGCATTTGGTAAGATTTGCACCGTAGGGCATTGGACTGCATGATCTCAGAGTTTCTGAGAACAGAGCTAACCATCAGTGCTGGCATGCCCAGTTTCCTGCCCGGCCAGGCAATGAGGTAGGCTGGTGGTGGGGAGGGTGGGAAGGTGATCGTACCCTAGACTCCAGTGTTTCTCCTGATTCTTAAGTCAGGTCCCAGAGGACAGTAAGGAGATTAAAGGGCATGTCTTTGTCAATGGTTCACCCTTTCTTTGGGCAGAGGCACAGACTCCCCGTGTTCATAAAACCCTTCTGTCTTCTTTATGAACCACTTTTATAGCTTCCCCAAGGCTAATATTTAATATATAATTTTATAATTAGCACTTCCCAGTCACCGTCTCCAACTGGTCTGCAACAACCTCAGGCACTTCAATGTGATGGAATCTTTAACACTCCCTTTCCCACCCCACTTCATGCAACACCCCCCCCCCACCCCCGCCCCACAGAGTTGCCTGAGAAGGAGGATGCAGGAGGAATTTGTCCCCTCATTCCTTGTGGGTCATTTCCTCACTCACTGCAGGTTGTATCTCTATCCCAGCTGCAGTCTTCTGGACCCTTTCTGGACAGGGAGGGTCAGATGTAATGCACATGTAACTCACCTTTCCGGTCTGCAAGCTTAAAATCCCCTCCACAGTTTTGCCTGAGCAGCCTGCAGGAATGCCAGGAGAAAACAGGATGCTGCAAGGCTCCTCAGGATAATCCTCTGGGATTTGAGCAATCTTCCCAGCCAGACGTTACAATGTGTTAACACCCTTGTGAGTCATGAACTAACTCATGGTCAACTCTGTTTGGAGAACAGGATGAATAATTGAGAGTAACTGGGTGTTTGCCTGAATCTGGACCTAACTCAGTATTTATTCTGTTTTCTTGTCTGTTTTCGCCTAAAACAAACATGTCTAGTTTCCCATCTTCCACATTTTCTGCCTAATCCTTCACTGGCTCTTAGAGGAAAGTCCAACATGTTTCACCCAGTCTAAAGACTCCGTTGGGTGGTCCTGCCTACTTCTCCAGCATCTTTATGCTGAGCCAGAAAAACTGGACATGAGGGCAACCACATCCTTTGGGTGAAGAGGGTGGTATACATGCCTAAAAGCCATAAACTTAATTATTTTTTTACTTTTTCTTTTAGAATAATTTTAGACGTATAGAGAGGTTGCAAAAATAAAACAAGTTTTCCCACTAACATCCTTTTTTTTCTCTTCCAGGATCCAACCTGGGATCCCACATTGTATTTCGTTTCAGGCCTTTTTAGTTTCTTTCCATCTGTGACAGTTTCTCAGTCATTTGTTGTCTGTCATGATCTTGACTAATTTGAAGAGGACTAGTCAGTTATTTTGTAGACTGTCTCTCAATTTGGATTTGTCTAATGTTTTCTCATGGTTAGATTTTTGGCAAAAATACCGCAGAGGTGATGTTATGCTCTTCTCAGTACATCATATCAAGGGGGACATGATGTCAGTATGTCCTATCCACTGGTGATGTCAACCTGGATTCCTGACTAGAATAATCTTCTCTTTATGCTTAGCTTTTAAACATACAATTTCTCTATTCCTCTTCTCCAATTATCTTCATTCCTTTGGTAAGCTCCTCCTTTTCCATGGGTTTGAGTATCACCCATCTATGCCCTAAATATACTAAAATTTATATTTTTACTCTGGATCTCTCCTTTGAACTTTAACCCATATGTCCAATAGTCTATTCAATCTTTCCACTTGGATATCTAATAAGGATCTCAAACCTAATGTTCAGAATCAAACTGCTGAATTTCTAGCAGTTTTCTACATCTTAGTGAATAGCAACCCATCTTTCCAATAGGTCAAGCGAAAAGTCATTCTTTACTTGGTGTCATCCTTTACTCCTCTCTTTCTTTCTCACTATACCCAATCCATCTGAAAATGTTGCTGCTTCGACATTCAAAATCTATCCACTTCTTATCACCTTCACATCAACCACACTGATCTAAACCACCACCATCCTCTTCCACTTGGATTATTGTAATTGTCACCCACTGATGTCCTTGATGTTGGCCTTGTCCCTTTAGTGCAGCGGTTCTCAACCTGTGGGTCGCGACCCCTTTGGCGGTCGAACGACCCTTTCACAGGGGTCGCCTAAGACCATCCTGCAGATCAGACATTTACATTACAATTCATAACAGTCGCAACATTACAGTTATGAAGTAGCAACGAAAATAATTTTATGGTTGGGTCACAACATGAGGAACTGTATTTAAAGGGCCAGAAGGTTGAGAACCACTGCCCTAGTGTCTTTTCTCATTACAGCCACAGTAATCTTTCAAAAATGTAAATCAGATTATGTAACTCACTTGCTCAAAACCCTTCAATAGCTCCCCAGCCCACCTAGTTAAGAGATAAAAACTTTTTGCAATGGCCTACCAGGACCTACATGATCCAATTTGCCACCTTCCCCCATCACAGCTGTGATTTCATCTCTTACTGCTCTTGCCCTTGCTGTCCCTTGAAAATCATCAAATGTGCTCCTGCTTCATGTTTTCAGTCCTCTCTTTCAGTAATCCCCCACTTAGTAAATGGTAGCTCAGAAAACCCAGTTGTACAAATTGGAGCCCCATAATAATCCTTGACAATTCCCTCTCCTTCATGTCCAATTCATCATCAAATCCTGTGCTTTTTCTCTCACATAGACCGTGCTCAAAATTGTCAACTTCTCATCTCTCCTGCTAAAACCCAGGTTCATATTATCTCTCCGCTCTTGATCTCTTTGACGACTGCCAATCGCTTCTTCTACTGCAGCCCAAGAAGACTTTTCGAACTACAAATGTAATCAAATCGTAGTCTACCTACATCCTCCTTAATGGCTTCCCACTGCTGGTAAATGCAAACCACAATGCTTAACAATGCCTACACAGCGCTCCTGGTGTGGTCCGACCTTTCCATACCCCTCCCACGCTGGCCTTCTCTCCACTCCTCACAAGGCACCATGCCTCCCTTGCTATGGCCTGCTTCTCTATTTGGAAAAACACTCCACCCACCCATCGTGGCCCACTCCCAGCCCTAGTTGAGACCAATACACACTCACACTGTAAATAAATTATCATTTTTCCAGAGGAGTCTCCCGAAGTCCTCAGTCCAGAGGAAGTTCCTTTGTTTTATATTATCAAAAACCTTCCTTCTTTCCTATGGAATGCTTATATAGCTTATAATTGCATGTACAGTATTGGGATTACCTATTAGATTGTGAATCTTATTATAGCAAGGAGCAAAGTGCTTGACACACAGGTGGCACTCAATAAATATATATTGAATGAATGGATTAATTAAAATAAAATCATGCTTTTAAAAGACAGGTCTGACAAAACAATTAATAGAAGGAAGAGACAATGAAGGGAAGGCATTCTGTATAATTAGGAGGCCCACAGAGTTACACAGGCCAAGAAAGAGGAAATGAAGTTCTAAACTAGAGTGTTGAGAGGAACTGTCTCTGGGGGACTGTGTTGTGCTACTGATATACCAGGTCACCCACAAACAGCCCAGCAATGCTGTGCTCAGTGCCAGCTGCTCAGCCCAAATGCGGTGGACGGTTACCACATGCCTGGCATGTCAGCAGTCTCAACCCTGAGGGGAGTTCTGTGGCGAGGACAAAAGGCACTTTCTAGGACACCTTGTCTGTTAAAAAGAAAAAGCCATTTGAGTGACAAAGAAGTTCGAGCACTGTTTTGCCATCCTCTGGACACAGGTTTCATAAATAAACTGGTTCCTGTGTGTGCCTGTGTGTGTGTGTGTGTGTGTGTGCGTGTGTGTGTGTGTTCTGAACAGCCTCTGATGTAGTTGATTATATTTTTGATTCAAATGATTCCATTACTACAAGAAGCAACTTCATTACCAGGAGGGCCCAGAGCCCAGACTATACTAGCTCCCTGTCATATAATTTAGCCTCAGTCATACCTCAGACAGTATTTATACAAGGTCACTTCTTCAAACCATGTCTAGCCTTCCCAAATGACAATATTATTTATGCCAAATGCTTCTCCTTGGGGATGGAAAACTGCCAGCTCGGTTTAATAGGCTATACGGACAGGCTAGAAAAACATCATTTGTAGCACACACAGTTTATGCATTTAGTGTATAACTAGGAGCACAGACTGATCATTGGAAACATGGCCGAAAGCTGGCCTCAGGAAAAAAAGCCACAAAAGCACTAAGGTTTGGATCTTTCCTCTCTGATATTAGTTTTGGAAGCCCTAGGTTCAGCCAGAATTATGAATGCACAAGAGAGAGCTGCCTCAGACTTCAGTGGCTACCTGAATATCCAAAATAGGGGGGAAACCTGCAAAAGGAAATTTAACTTGGGCGTCTGTGCCCAGCAGCCATCCTCATGTGGTTGCAAATTAATGTGACCATCCAGTGGAACAGGCAGCCCAGGGGCCCTTAGTAACAGAGAACAGTCTAACCCATTGATGTTAATTTACCAAATTATTCACATCCCACAATCTGGAATAGAAATCAGCAGCCAAAAAAATGCCTCCTCTACACCTCAGTCAAAACACCTATAAAAATCTAGATACCAGGAGGCAAAGTCTGGAACATAAACTACTCCATCCTGTTGCCAATGAGTTATTAAAATACAGAATGATGGAGCTGCCAGGGGTGTCTGGGCTAGGAACAAGCTCCATTCTTGGTGGTGTCTTTAATAAGACATTTGGTCAAAATATGTTGGTGACAACTCTTTTCTCTTAAAATCTAGTTAACGATACTAGTCATATATTCCACTTATTTCCTTGTGGACCCCTGGGACTTGAAAAATCTCTCTGGTAGAGAATTAACAAACTTCAGGATACCGAGCTTTCAAATAGTGTAACCTATCTGTCCAGACTCACATGACTTGTTGATGATATAGATCACTAATGAACAATCTATTCACTGTTGTCCTCTAAATAGATGCTTACTACTCCTACATAAAACTGCTGCATCTAAGCCCTGACCATTGTGCTTCAGTGTTTAGCATGTCGGCCCATGCACCTAAGGGTCGCAGGTTCAATTTCCGGTCAAGGGCACATACCTGGGTTGCAGGTTCAATCCCGGGCCACAGTCAGGGCGAGTGGGGGAGTCAACCAATTAATGTGTCTCTCTTAAATTGATGTTTCTCTCTCTCTCTCTCTCCCTCTCTCTCTCCCTCTCTTCTCCCCTCCCTCTCTCTCTTCCACTCTAAAAATAAATGGGAAAAAAGTATCCTCAGGTGAGGATTGACAAAAAAACAACAACAACAAAAGAAAACTGCATTTAATTTAAGTTTTAGAAAACAAAAATGTCAGATTATGAAGAGGTTTCAAAAGGACAAAATTGCTCCTTTGTATTAATAAACTTGGAGTGGTCTTATTCTTTAAAATGCATTTTAAAGGCTGTTGTACTTTTGTTTTCAAGAGTTATCACCAAAGGAATTGTTTCCCATTGGCTCAATATTCATTAGTACTTAATATTATTATCTATTAATAATAATAACATTAACGCTTTATGATGAACACACCCTTAGCCAACAATTCCATGCCCAAGAATTACTTCAGAACAATAATTAAAGAGATATGCAAAGGTGTGTGTGAAAAGACATTCACCACGGAATTATTTATTATTGGTATTAAATGTACAATAGAGAACTGGTTAAACAAATTAGCCATGTGATGAAATACCATACAACCATAGAAATATCATATTACAAAAGTTCACCATATAATAAGTAAAAAAAGGAGGCAACAAAATAATATATACCAACTATATGTCCAGACAAAATGGTATCAACGTGTTTACCAATGCCAGAGCGTCCCAAGCTCCCCCCCCCCCCGCCCACTCCCGCCCCCGGTGATGTGGGTGGTCTCTGACAAGGAAGCTGAGGAGGTAACACTGACGTGACTTCATTTGTGTCTGCAGGCAGGTCAGACTTAGGGACATTTGGACAACAAGAACTTCTACTTACGCTTTTATTGTTGAAGTAATTTGCTTCCTACCTGACATGATCCAGGCAAGGAAGGGATGGCACGAGCATTTTCGCTGTTCCTACCCCAGTGGTGGTTTGCACGGGGCCTGTGTGAGACTCTGCCTGTTCCTCCATCGGAGTCGCTTTCCCTAAGTCTAGAGCGAGGAGCTGACTTCCGTCGCATAGGAGATCCCTGTGTCCGCAACAGTAAAACACTGTCATACGGTTTCGAACATTACGGCACTCATGGGTAACTCCTGAAACATCTTCATGCCCATAGGATCCTACAGCGTTGAGATTTATTAGAATATTGTAAATAAAACTTAGGTAAACAGAAGCATGAAGCAGGAGACCCCACAGACTAAAAAAAAAAAGAAGTTGGAAAAATAGACCCGTTTCATCAGCCTCTCTGGCAAGTAGATGTGGCCGATGATTTATTAGAACAGGAGCTTTTTCAGGGCATGATTATAGGGAAGAGAAAGCTGAATGAAGCTTTTGCTTAGGAGCATCTCTGTATGCAGCCGCTCAACTTTGCTATCTCAATGTCCTGTGGGCTCCTCGAGCTCAGTCCATTCGAAGCAGAATCGTTCTCCTCCGCTTTCCTTAGCATCACTGTTTGGATGGCACCCGAACCGAAAAGACAGGTAGAGCAATAGAGGCGACTACGATCTCTGCAGGCAGGAGCATTGCAAGATTGGGGAAGAGTTCCAAGGGCAGACCCTTGGGGACAGGCCCACGTTGGAGGAAGAGGGAGAAAAGGTCTACTCAAAGGGGTCATCTAAGAAGTCAGAGTATGAATGAGTGTCCTCTGCACTAAACCATATAAGCATCGCTTGCTTTACGATGGAGAGTTTAGTCAAAAATACAGTTTGAAGACAACATAGTTTTGTTTTGTTAGATGCTAATGCATCTTTACTTTGGGGTAAAATAATCATATGTACAGGATAAGGTAAAACAAAAATATACTTACATTTTCCAAGAGCTCAACTATTTCACTGAGGAGGGGAGGGGTAACTTTTTAGGTGGTAATTGAGTAATTACAGGCTTATAAAGGAGGTCCAAAATGTTGAATGAATCAAGAAAAACTTGTAAATGGGTACACCTTGAAAGACCCCTACTAGCTGTATAGACTAAGTATTTGCATTCTTTAAGGTTAACGTGACATTTTTGCTTGAGCATATTATTAAACGGTAGGAGCTAATGAGAGCTCACTTTTGTTTCCTAGGCCTAAGGGTTGTCTGGCTCCCTCTGCTTGGAAGTAACCACAGGGCTCCCTCACTCAGCAGCAAGGCAAGAGCACCCTCCAGGACTGGAGGTAGAAAACTGTTGCCTCTGTGGTCGCGAGGCTGGGATCAGACTGGAGTAATTGTGCAGTCCATTTGGCCCATCTCGGGGACTTTGGCTCTCAAATGGCAGGGCTGTGCAGACTAAACTAGAGGTTATTTTACAAGGGCCATCAACATCTTCATTTGCATGTGTGAAATTCCTGTGGAAAGGCTGGTTTTGAATCAAGCGTGTTGGGCCAGATTACAAATTGAATCTGCCAGTGTGGATGTGAACAGCATCAGCTAGATCTCAGCCCCGCCCCCTCAGCCTTTCTCTTCTCTGCCCCAAAGCACTAGCCCGTGGTTTGAATTTCCACACAAGCGACCCCAACATCTGCCATCTGCATTCCAGCTAACAGGAAGACATGAAGCTTTCTTAGAACAAGAAGTCATCAGCAGCCGCCACCTCAACAATGACGTTCGTCGAGAGCTTACCTCGTGCCAAGTGCTTTACATGCGTTGTCCCTCGGGTCCGCACAACAACCCCATGTGGTTTGGTAATATTACCATTTTGCAGGGGAGAGCACTGAAGCTTAGAGAGATTAGGAACAACTCATCCCAGATCATGAAAGCAGTGGATTGAAATGCAGATAGTTTAACTTCCACATCTATGCTCTCTATCCTTTTTGCCTGATGCCATGTCGCTTCCATATTAGTAGGCTGGCTTCAATTGGCAATTAATAGCAGCAATGAACACGGGGGTCAAAACCAGAAGGCTCTGTGATATGATTAGAACTCAGTTCCCTTTGTCATTTTTTGTCATATAATGGAGCTGTGTGAAATACAGGGAGCCCTCCTACTTGTCAATGGTGATTCTAGTTCTTAAAATATGGACATTATGGCAGAGTATCTGCTCCATCCCTCTAACTCCCAGTAACGGTTAACTCTGTGACTGCCATAGTTTTTGTCTGTGGAATTTAGAGCTTTCTCCGTAGAAGCTTGGGAAAGAGAAAGGAGCCCATAAACAAACTCCTAAATTTGACTGTAGAGAGCAGGTGCCCATAGTGTCGCAGCCCCTCCCCCAGCCCCTCTTTCAGGGCTCATGCTAGGGATTGTCAGGGAAAGGGGACCACTTCTTCTTTGGCTTAGAGATTCTTCAGAGTCATCAACACACCCGTGGTCTTAGAGGTGTGTAACCCAGGTCCCTGACCTGCCTTTCAGGGAACACCGTAGCACAGTAGTGACACATTTCCCAGTTCTTGGTCCCTCCAGACATATGGAGGGGGTGTCCTGTACTCATCACCCGGACAGCAGTCTGGCAACTGATGGCCAAAGTGGTTTATAACATCTGGATAACTGTTTCCAGATGTGGCCTTCCACTGAAATATTTGATTAAAAGTTTCACACTCCGCATCTTGAAATAACTGACATGCACAGAGAGTTTCTATCATCTGGACCCAGAGTGGAAGCAGCAGGACCCTTGCAAACATGAGAGTAAGAACAGTTCATAGAATCTCAACAGCCCAAGAAATCCGTGAGGCCACGTTGTCTATGGGGGTCCTCATTAAAGTCAAGCCAATGGAACTAGACCTGAGCCTGGAGGTAGTAAAGTGGACTGAGCAGAGCGAGAGCTTTGGAATCACACAGATTTGCATGCACACACAGACTCCACCATCACCAGCAGGGGCTTCAGCAAGGACTCCACCTCTGGGAGCCTCAGGTTTCTCCTCTGTAAAATGGGAATGCAACAGTCCTCAGGGAGGGGTTGGGATATGCCTGGAACATAGCAAGAACTCAATACATAGCTGTTTCTCTTTTTTTAAAAATTATTGATTGAGTCTATAAATTGAGTCTAACACAATTTTACTGTTATTTCAAAACTGTTAGCAAAACACCCGTAGGACTGAAAGTTTCATTTCACCCTTTATACAGAACATTAAGATGTTTAAAGCACAAACAATAGCAGCAGATGTTTATAATGTGTCCTTTTGAAGAAGAGCTCAAACAATTTCCCATTAAATAAAAAAAAAATCCCTGAATTTGACTTAAAAACAGATTCAGGCCAATCCTGACACCCCCCCCCCCCCAATCAGCATCCTGTGGTCCCTCACATCCTCTGGAGCTAGACAACCTGATGTCACACAGAAAAGGGAGTCCAGCTACACTGAAGGTTGAGACTCACCAAATCTGTAAATGGATCAGATAAAATTATCCCCATGTAATAAGTCCAGGGAGGTTAAGTAATGTTTTAAGTGTTGGGTTGGAGGTTTAGTCCAAATGAGTAGGCTCATTTTATTCACTACAGCCCCCCCCCCCTTTATTCTGAAAACCATTATCAACCTAATAATGGCTGTAATTTATGGAGCATCTGCCCTACTCCACGGCGGTGATACGCACTTTTCCTACACTGTTTCCATCTAATCTTCTTTATGACCTGTCTGTAAAGCAGGCATTATTATCATCCCCCTTTTTCAGGTAAGGAAATTGTAGCCCAAAGAAGTTAACTAGCTTAACCACAGGTCATAAAGCCAACCAGCAGCAGACATGGAATTTGAACCCGTTAGTCTAGCTCCAAAGGCTTCTGCCAACAGCTTTGAAACGTCACCTTACCATGCGGTGAGCAAAAAGCTAGCGAACACGGTTTTCCCCACTCGCCTGAGATCGCTAGAGTAGTTATTCTGTGGTGTCCCTTGTTCACTGTGTCCACAAACTGGGCTCTGTCCACTGTTGCTGGTGGTCTCTAGAGTACCTTTTTTTTGTCCCGAGGGCTGGGCAGGTGTGCAGTACAATGGCTCCCTTTTCTCCCATCTGCTTCTCCTGGTGCAGCCAGGCCCCAATCCGTCACGGGCGGCTGCTCCCCACATGTGCTCGCAGCCCCATTGATGAGAAATGGCAGAAGCAGGTATTAAAGGTGGAGGTTCTGGCTTACTGCTCTGAATGTATTAAAAACCATTCCCAGACTCCACATAAAGAGTTTTACACACACAGCACATACGATGCAAGGGAGACAGAGAAGCAGACATGGGGATAACCACAGTGAGACAAGTAACCACAACAGAAGTCTGGAGAGACGGGCGCAAGGAAAAGCTACTTTCACAGACCAGGTGATGGATCGCCTCCTCCGCAGACAGACAGACAGCTCAAGATACTTATTTTTATAAAAAGTTGACAGAAAGAACTCCAGACATCCAGGCCTGCTCTCTCCTCAGCCTTGGGTCCAGAGCTGACTCAGCCCTCTCTGTTTCCCTTTGCCGGGCGTTGAGTTATTCCATGCATTCGTGCTAATTATCCACAGCCCGCTCCTTTCTTTTCTCACAGGTCGTTTAAATGTCTGCTCGTCTGGGTTAGAAGCTGGGCGGATGCTGAATTCCCTTCTGCAGTCCTCCCCAGCGCTGCGCGTCTCATACCGAGGGGATTGTTTGTGGGGGAGATTCTTTCCATTTACAGGTCCTTCAGATGGTTACCCCAAAGAATGTGCTCTGCTAGGCTCTTGAAGACAGTGCTCACTCTATTGATTGAGTACGCAGTAGCCAGATAATGTCCACAAGCTATCTCCTTTAACACTGATAATAATCATCCTGGGTAGGTATTAGCCCCATTGTACAGATCAATAGCACACAGGACATCCACAATAAATGCGAGGGACGAGGAAACCACATTGCACACTGAATTCCTCAGGGTTTCTTCAGCCTCCAGGAGGCAGAGTGATATGGTGAAGGGAGCTACTCCTCGGCCAGGAGACCTGAATTCGTGGCCTGGACACCAAACAGCTCTGTGATCTGAGCAAGACTCGTCGCCTCTGTGCACCTCTGCTTATCTAAATAAACATTAGGAGGCTGGACTATGCGATTTCTATGTACAGTACATGTGACTCCTTCTTCCTCTCACTTTCTACGGCTATTGACAATTTTCATATTATAGTGAATATTAACAATGTCAGACTCTCGAAGAATAAAGTCCAAAACACGGCTGGGCCATCATCACCCAGCTCTGGAGAGGCGCACATCCAACAGTGTGTTATAGCAGATTCAAGCAGCTATAACGCGCTATCCTTTCCAGAGTAACTTAGCATGTGAGAGCTTTTAACGACTAATTAAAGCAGAACCTCAAACTCTGTGCATCATCACAGATGCAGTTGTTTTGCCAGCTTGGACCTGAGAGGTTTCCTTTTAGAAAATAGATACTTGGTTTTAGTTATTTATTGAAAACCACCCCCAAACCAGTGGTTGACAACTATTTCCTATGGTCTTTCCTGGCTCTAACCCACAGGTCTGGGGCTTTTCGGGCCCGGCTGGCTGTTCTCTTGTAGGGTCCCTCATGTAATTTCGGTTGCATGGAGGCAGAGGCTGGAGTCGTCTAAAGATTCTTCATTCCCATGTCTGGCATGTGGGCTGGGATGACTGTGGATTCATTGGTCATATCTCTGTCCACGTGGCTTCTCCCTGTAGCTACCTTGTCCTTGCAACATGGTGGTCTCGAGGTACTCAGATTTCTTTTTTTCTTTTTTTTTAATATATTTTATTGATTTTTTACAGAGAGGAAGGGAGAGGGATAGAGAGTTAGAAACATCGATGAGAGAGAAACATCGATCAGTTGCCTCCTGCACACTCCCCACTGGGGATGTGCCCGCAACCAAGTACATGCCCTTGATCAGAATCGAACCCGGCACTCTGGAGTCCACAGGCCGATGCTCTATCCACTGAGCCAAACCGGTTAGGGCGAGATTTCTTATATCATATCTGGATTCCCCCAGAGTAAGCATTCCAAGAAAGCCAGGCAAAAGCTGTAAGCTCTCTTATGACCCAGCCTCACTTATGTATTCTACTGGTCACAGCATTCACAGGTCAGCCCAGACTTAGAGAAGTAGGGGCATAGATTCTACTGCTCAGTGGGAGAATGACTTGTGCATACTGAAAGGGATTGATGGCAGCTCTCTTGGGGACAAGTTCCTGCACTTGGCCTGACTCAGAGAAGAATAGATTAAAGTCAGTCTCTCTCTCTCTCTCTCTCTCTCTCTCTCTCTCTCTTTCACACATATGCAAACGTATACTTTCTCTCTTAGAGTTTTAAATGATGCTCATAATATTGTGCTGGACCCCAAAAGATGAACACAAAAACATAAAGTGGGACTCCCAGGGAATCCCATAAGGAAGAGGAGGCCATGGAAGGCATTCTTCCACTTCTTTGTGAAATAGCATTAAGTTCTGTCATTACTGGAGAGGGGAAAACAACTAAATTGGGGGAAATGTCTTCAGGAGAAATAGTAAAGGCATGTTAGTGATCTAGTCATGTCCGTCAGGATGGATGTTGATATCCCAGTAATCTTAAGACAAATCCAGATATCCATTTGAGATCATCCTTCAGGGAGGGTGAACCCAGCAGGATGCAGTTGCCAGACTCCTTCCCAGACATCCACACAGATAAGCAGGCCTGATGTGTGGCAGTTTTGACGGGCAGGCTTAAGAACACTGAGAAACAAGCTGAGGATCTGGACAATATCACTCTAAGGGAAACATATCATACACCTCAAAGTGAGACATTGTCCCAATAGCAACCCAGAAGCCAACTAAAACCCTGGAGATGCTGGAATAGAAAGCAGGTGAGATACAAGAGCAGTGGTGAACAGAGAAACGTCTGGATAACATGTTGGGGTGCAAGGAGGCTGGCACAAGGAATTACAGACCCTGAAAGGCCTGGGATTACGTGTAAGAAACACAACGTCTGCCGCTCCTGGGGAGGAAACAAGACTTAGAGGGCCATCGAGGAAGCAGCCCGGAGATCCTCCAGCTTACGGATGCCAGAACAAAGCTAGAATGGCTGTGGCTTGGAAGGTGAACCTGAAGGCCCCCAAAGAAGAGTTTCTTTCTTTTCATGACTCAGAGAAAGTCAGGAATGAATTCCCTGGACATGAAACTTAAGGAGGCTTCTGCCTGTGTCTGGAATATGTAGGAGTTGTCAGCCTTGCAGTCTGATGGGCACTTCAGGAAGCTCCCTGAGTCTGAGGGGCAGGAGGTGGAACAAAGTTACTTTCCTCTCTGGCTGTGCCTCCACATGGGAATATGAGGCTTGTTCTTTACATGGAAGTACATTTAACACCAGAGCACCCCAACAAGTCAATCATAATCCACCAGCCAATGGCGGGGGGGGGGGGCACGAACTGGACCTATATTTAGATTACACCCACCCCTCTGGCTCTTAAAGTACCCTCCTGCAATTCTGGTCAACATAAAAATCTGTGACTCATTTGAATTCATAGTCTCACGTCTGGGAATTGAATACAACTAAACTAACCACAAGCAGGGAAAATATATGTGCATGAAGATGTTCACAACAGCATTCTTTATAAGTAAACTAACTCGGTGCTTCTCCAACTTTGATGTACTTCACTTGGAGATCCTGAAAGGCAGAAACAGTAGGTCTAGGATGGGGCTTGCAACTCTGCATTTTTAACGAACTCTCGGTGATACTCACGCTAGTGGTCTGCAGGCTTACTTTATATGCACCTAAAACTTTCGAATACTGGTAAGACATGGCTAAGTAAATCATAGTTACATCTCTTTGGAATACTGAGATAAGTGTTAAAATGATTTTGAAAACCAGCAACATGAAAAATTATGTGTGATATAACATTAAGAGAAAAACACAGGGCACAAAAATTGCATCCACATTAGCCTAGCAAATGTAAAAGAGAAGCACTGGGGAATATTGGAAAAGAATCCAAAATTATTAACTGAGTGAGTGGTTGTTTTAGGATGGTAAGACTATCTTTTTTACACCCAAGTTTTTAAGCTTTCCATTATATTATTACATTACCCTCATAGTCTTAAATGCTGGTAAAAATATAAAAATAAAAAAGAGAAAGAGTCCCTAACCGGTTTAGCTCAGTGGACAGAGCGTTGGCCTGTGGACTGAAGGGTCCCAGGTTTGATTCCGGTCAAGGGCATGTACCTTGGTTGCGGGCACATCCCCAGTAGGGGGATGTGCAAGAGGCAGCTGATGGATGTTTCTCTCTCATTAATGTTTCTAACTGTCTATTCCTCTCCCTTCCTCTCTCTGTAAAAAATCAATAAAGTATATATTTTTTTAAAAAAAGAGAGAAAGAGAGAGAGAAATAATTTTCAATAACATTTAAAAATAAAAGTGCTGGTAAACCGTGGAATATTATGTAGAGTGATCACACATCTGATTCTGCTGGAATAGTCCCAGGTGCCTGTTTTCCCTACATAATTATTAATAGTGGTCCCTTCAGTTCTAACAGTGCTTATATAGTTGATAAATTCTGTGGTCACATTAGACATAGGACATGTCTGGGGGCACCTATGTGCTTTCTCTGTTACTCAAAAGCACTTGAAAGCTGAACTGAAATGCCTGCAGAGACAGGGCAAGGGATGTACAATTTCTTCTTAAAAAAAAAAAAAAAGATTTGTTTTTTAGAACACTTTAGGTTCACAGCAAAATTGAGAGGAAGTTACAGAGATATCTCATATACCCCCTGTTTCCACACATGCACAGCCTCCCCCGTTACCAACACCCTCCACCAGAGTAGTGTGTTTGTTATAATTAATGAACCTGCATTGACACATCCTCGTCACTCAAGACCATAGTGAACATTTCAGTTCACTCTTAGTGTCATACATCATATGGGTTTGGACAAATGTATAATGACATATGTCCACTAATTATAGTTTCATATTGAGTCATTTCACTGCCCTAACAATCCTCTTGCACATTCTCATTTAACGGTATATTTAGATTGTGATATGAGGCCTAGACAGTATACATACAGAAAACACCTGACACCAGCGGGAAAGCTAGAGATTCTAAGGCAGAGGGCAGAGGAAGTCAAACTTTGCTGTGCTTTTCTAAACTCTTGCTTCTTCGTTAGTCCTTTCTGACCTTTTCTCCTTACTGCCTGTGAGGAGTCACCTCATCAGATGGTGACCTGTACATCTTAGGACAATGTGTTTTTCTCCTGCCACTGCTGATTCTCTCAGGGGTAGACTTAGTGTTTCAAATGCTGATGGTTTAGTTTGAATCTCTTATGCTGCTTTGGCTAACGTGATATTTTCAGAACCTTTGCATTGCCACCTTAAAACCTATTAGGTCTTTTACATTATGTCTTATGATAAAACTGAATAAAACTAATTCTACTATTCATCACTTAAATTTTTTTTAAAGTATTATTTAAGAGAAAAACTTTAAAACAATAATTGAATGAACTAAATACAAACCAAATTTGCCTTATAGCAAAGTCTAAGGCACTATTCCAATTTCATTGACTTGGAATTTCATTATATTGAATGTTATTTTAAAATATATGAACTTCAACTGCAACTTGGAAAATATCTTATAAATATAACTTCTGTCACATTATTTTGTTCAAATTGAATTTAATTTGCAATGCCATTTCTCTTGTCTTCTATGAAATTCATCAATTTCCTTTGTTAAACCAGAAATCAATATATATTTCACACACATACCCTGATGTGAAACACTTAACTCCTAGGCCTGAAATGTTCATTGTGCTGAGTCTTGTCTGCTAGTGACTATTAGGTAGGTGGGAGCCCAGAAAATGATGGTCTTTGTTCTTTCGTTCCCTCTGGCGTATATTCTATTTCACCTGTGCAGAGCTAAGATTACACCCCAAAGGACAAATGACACTAGGTGGATGACAATAGGTGACTCTAATTTGAGATCAGCTCTTCAACATGGGTGTAAATTCTGACTGGGGGTGCTTTTATAAACAGAAAAAAATAGGAGCCCTTGGAGTGGATATTGGACTTCAGCTTTAGGTCACTTTAAATAATGGTGAAAGAAAGACAGGAGAAAGGGAACGAGAGAGAGGCAATAGTTTGCCTTCTACAGAAATAAAGAAAATTAAAAATAGAGCAATACCTTCTTAAAGTATACGCACACCAAAAAAAGGAAGAGTAAAATGGGGTGCTGAACAAACTCAAGAAAAAGCTTTTCATTATTTAATGCTTAGGGGACAAAGTGTTACTAAAGAAAGGAAATTCTAGCTTGTGAGACTGAACTTGAAACAAAAAAGATAAAAATCCTTTATACAATCAGCAAACAAAAGCAAGGAAATATAAATTTTCAAATCCCACGGAGAGCCTGGAAGGGAAGTTGGAGAGACAATGCAGAGCATGTAGTTGGGAGGATACATCAATTCTTTACCTCTTTCTACACAAAAGGAAGATAACAGATGAGGGTGAGACAGGTTTTCCAGCAGAAGGGTAAGGAAGTGTTGAAATGTTTTTCCCTTACCACAAAAAGCCATGGAACACCCAATTCAAATGAACAGGATTCTCACAGAACAACGAAGTCCATTTCTACAGTTAACATGGGTGTACCTACTTGAGTATGGTAGGAAAAGAGGCTGTCCCCTTTGGCACCACATGAAATATTTGTTGATTCATTGATGAAGGGAGATCAATAAGGACGTTAGACTTTGTTGGAGCAGCTTCTCTGAAGGAAGATTTGGGGGTTTGCTGGGGGTATTGTCCGAGTAATTGGAAAGTTGGATCATTGGAACACTAAGACCATGAGCTTCTTACTCATTACCACAGTTTTGAGAGGGAAGTAGAGATTGTTTCGAGAATCAAGTTTATTTAAAAAACATTTACTTAAATGTCTCAGCATTTACTTAAAAACAACACAAACACACTCCAAAACCCTGGATTCCAAGAAGCAGAAGTCTGCTAAGATCTTAGAAACTTAAGAAAAAAATGTCTGGCATGATATTGAAGCTGGACATACTTTATCTTGGCAAAAAAACATTTAAAGATCATTTCTCATAATAAAACACAAGACAGAGGAAGTGTTTAGTAAATATATGTAATGTTTATTTTCTTTTATGGTTGGAAAAATAGGTAATCAAAGTGTGTAGTGTCGATGAACCTTATATTAATTTTCCAGCACCAGAGATATGCAGTATGCCAAAAAACAATCACATGAGTGACATGACCATTCTCCCAGCTGGATTTCACAACCTCTAGTAATTCTTGTTTGTAACATACTGTCTATATCATCCACCTATGAAATAGACTGTGAGATAATGATACTATTTCAATTAGCCAATTATCTATACTAATAAAAGGGTAATATGCTAATTAGACCAGACATCCTTCCAGATGTCCTTCCGGACAAAGTCATGGTGGCAGGGGCCGAGGCAGAGGCAGTTAGAGGTGACCAGGCCAGCAGGGGTGAGCAATTAGAGGAATCATGCCGGCAGGGGAGAACAGTTAGGGGAATCAGGCAGGCAGGCAGAGTGGTTAGGGCAGGCAGTTAGGTGAACAGTTAAGAGCCAGAGGTCTTGGATTGCAAGAGGGATGTCGAACTGCTGGTTTAGGCCTGATCCCTAAACCGAAAGTTGGAAATCCCCTGAGGGGTCCCGGATTGGAGAGGATGCAGGTTGGGCTGAGGGGGACCCCCCCCCATGCACAAATTTCATGCACCAGGCCTCTAGTTAACAATAAAAAAGGAGTGAAGGGGAAAGCAGACATTATAGGCATGTCATTTGGGCAGCTTCATCAGGAAGCTGCCCTTTTGCACTCCCCAAGAAACCATCAGCCTACTTTCTGCAAAACACTGGAGAAAGAGATCCCACAAAGAGAAGATTGATGCATTTCCAGCAGAGTTGGGGGGACATGGGGAAGGTACTTGTCTGTCACTCATATCTTGGAAAAAAGATCATGGGCCAGAATGGGAGTGGCCACTGCAAGCATGGGAAATTTGGGAATACATAATCTCCTAAACAAAGGAGTTCTATCTTGTGTTACTCTTGTTGTTCTTGTGCTCTTTGCTTGCTTTTGGCTTTCTCACATTCACCCCTGTTTTCTCCATAGCCATGTGGCCCTGCAGACCCCACATGCAATGGACTGATAGATTACAGCGGGGAACACAAGCTAAGCTAATCTGAGGCTGGATTGGACTTTGCTCCAACATGGAAAGGAAATTCTGAACACTGAATGTGAGTTTAGTTCTACTGAAGCCCCAACTACACTTTTTCTATGATTGGACAAAGGAAAATGGAACTTTGAAAGCACAGGAATTTTATTCCACAGAAGTAAAAATCACTTGTTTTCTTGTGCGAGTCTCAAAAAATTCTTTTTCTTGGGATATAACAAGAAATTCACCTCCACTAGCAACCGAGGAGACAAGGACCTCTCCCCTCCTTTAACAATAATACCACTTTTCTCTACACTGGCTTTTTTAAAAATTAAAACTTCTGTTTTAATATATTTTTTAATGCTCTAGAATAGGTCTGAGCTTCTCCAAGAAGTAGTTTTAAAGATAACTGGGAGCTTAGAAAGTCAATGCAAATTAATTTGTATACAAACTTGATCTTAAATGATATAGAGAAAAAAGGGAGTTTAAAAAAAATAAATAAGTGTCCTTTCCTGAAAAACCTTTTCTAGTTAGAAAGACACCTTCCTGGAGTTTTTACAAGCTATGAGGACTCTTGGTGATATCTTGATCTTCCTCTTTTTTTTCCCCACTTGGTTTCTGATTTAGAAATTTCCAACTTGGAAAAGAAAGATACAGAAATTGTAGGTATAGGCAAATTCAATTACATTTTTGCCTAATAAAAGGCAGATTTCTCTCCCACGGTCACAGAGCAGTCTAGATTTTGTTGGAGCATGAAAAGAAGGCGGTCTCTCTGATTGAGGACAAGTTAAAGCCTTTTGATGTCAGATGAGTAGAAAACTTAGAGGAGATTATTGATAGAAACCTTCCTGCTCTTTGAAGCACTATGTGGAAATAGCCTTTTCCTTAAATCAAACATTTTAAAAATAAAGTTAGTAAAAGAGTGGTAAAACAACAAAAGTTTTGGAAAGTATTTAATTTGCAACTTAGTAGTGGTTATATTTCCTTAAGAATTTGTTTAGATGGTGTGAACATACGTTTTATTAAAATGTCCTTTTTTTATTTTGCTTTCTTTCCTTTCTTCACTTCTTCCCTCCTTCCTTCCTTATTTATTTATTTAGCACTATTATTGCCAAAGAGATGGCCCTTAATTTTTCTACATGATCAACAGAAAACAAAGTTAACTCTTTATTTTCATAACTAGAGGCCCGGTGCACAGATCCATGCACCAGTGGGGTTCCTTGACCTGTTGTGCAGGGATTGGGCCGAAACCGGCTCTCTGACATTCCCTGAGGGATCCCGGAAAGTTCTGGCTGGTAAGCTGTAAATTTCTTTAAATTGCATGTTTTGGCCCTAGCTGGTGTGGCTCAGTGGATAGACCGTCAGCCTGCTAACTGAAGGGTCCCAGGTTCTATTCCTGTCAAGGGCACATGCCCAGGTTGTGGGCTTGATCTCCAGTAGGGGGCATGCAAGATGCAGACAATCAATGATTTTCTCTCATGATGGATGTTTCTATCTCTCTCTCCCTTCCTTTCTGAAATCAAGAATAAGTAAGTAAATAAATAAACAAACAAACAAACTGCCTGTTTTGCCTTGTGTGTTTAGCCCTAAACGCTAACATTTTAGCCAATTTCATTAATCAAAAAGGTTTTTTGAAACAATAAAAAAAACATGCCATTACCCAAAAGAATAAAAATTAAAAAAGAAACATTTAAAACATGGTTTCCTTGGTTTTGCTGCACTACAATTATTTTGTTAAGGAAAACTTCTGTTAGACCAGGAAATCTTGTTAGAACTCAAACTTGTTGCATTATCTGAGGTGAAGGTACATGTAGTTTGTAGTGAATTCCTTTATTCAAAGCTATTTGGAATGAAAAACCCAGTCTAGAAAATAATCCTTATGATTTGTATATTTAAAATAACTGATTCGTTGGTACTGTTTTTTTCTTAGATGACTCACACTGACTTTTCAAATACTGAGTTGTTTTTTAGATGAACCTAAGGGTCATTTGTCTGTAATAACAATACGGAACAGAGTGCCTCCAGGGGCTGTGTCTTCCATTCCTGCACCTAAACATTCTGGCCAATCAGAGCAGGGCCCTTCCTCTGGCCCCAACCAGCTTTACATATATCACATTTAATTTTGACTTCAACATCTGCAAAAAAAAAACACCTATTTCCAAAAAAGGTCACATTCACAGATCCTGGGGGTTAGGACTTCCACATCTTTTGGGGGGACACATTCAATCCTTAACATGACCCTTGACCACCAACTTGAAAGATGATTAGGTATTAGTGAAGCAAACTGGGGAAAGTGCAGGGGAGGGCATTTCGGGTGGCGGAATGTGCATGAGTGTGTGAAGCAATAAAGGGGAGTGTCATGCCTCTCCCTCTCAGTAGCCATGGTTGAAGGATAGGTGTAAATGAGGTGAGGAGGTAAGGAAGTAGGCTGACCTACTAGAGAAGTAGGCAGGGATCAAAATGCTGTGATAGGTAATGGGGAACCAAAAGAAAGGCTCCAACTGTTGGCGCCCTGACCAAGTTTTTGGCTCCCTGGAAGCAAGGTGTAGGGCAGCCTGAGTTGACCTTTGAAGTAGAGGCACAGTGAAGAGGTCACTGCCCTGGTCTCAGAGATGACGAGGGCCTGAGCTAGGGCAACATCAAAGAGAATACAGGGAGTGGGGCGAATGAGAGTCACAAGAAAATGGAGATGGAAGCCAACCCCAGAGCTTGTTGAAATCCTAAGTTTTTTACTCTGCTTGTGTGGGGGGGTCCCTCGTCTCAAGGGGAGCATACAAGCTTTGGGATTTGTGTTCTCTCAAGAACAGAAAGTTTGGCCCAAAGAGACAAAGGAATCTCTCTCTCTCTCTCTCTCTCTCTCTCTCTCTCTCTCTCTCTCTCCCTCTTCACCCCTGGGAATCAACCTAGGGGCACATCCGCAGAACTTACTGGCAATATTCAGACAGAGCTGTAGCAGGAGAAACACACCCGGCTCTCCTGGGATTCAGATCAAAGAACAAAGAGGAAGAACCTGGATTGAAAGGCAATCTCTATCTAACCAGAAACTTTAGGAACTGATTTAGAATCTTATCTTCCCCAAACCTTGGAATTGGGCCAGCTCTTAAAGACGGGTATTGGAAGAAAAACACCCAAGTATCAAATGGCTCAAAAGATCTGATAAACATATGTGCTCTCGGAGAGGCCGGGCTGATGTGCGAGCACTGTTGTGGGCTAGAAAGTTAGCAGGATTGTTCTAGTCCATGTTAGAGCTAAGTGTTTGCAAGCCCCCAGTTCTCCACCCAATTAGCTACTGAACACAGAATATGGCAGCTTTTGATTGTGGCCTACCTGAAAGGAGTGCAGGAAACCCCAAAACTAGACATAGTTCTCACAGGGTCCTTGAAGTCAAAGCCAACGTCCTCACCTGGGCCGGCTGACCGACAGATGAACTTGGAGGGACAAAGAGAAGTAATGTGGCTGCTGGAAATGAGACACTTATCATCTCACCCTGATGGCTTAAAAATTTTTTCTGGCCCTGGCTGGTTTGGCTCAGTGGATAGAGTGTCGTCGGCCTGCAGACTGAAAGGTCCCAGGTTTGATTCCTATGAAGGGCACATGCCCCGGTTGTGGGCTCGATCCCCAGTAGGGGGCATGCAGGAGGCAGCTGATTAATGCATCATAGATGCTTCTCTCTCTCCCTCTTCCTTCCGCTCTGAAATTGATAAAATATTTTTTTTTTAAATAAAGTAAAATAAAATTTAAAAATTTTTTCCTGAAAAAAGCCAGATAGGAAATATTTTAGGATTGTTCTCTTATAGTCTTTGCTTTCAGGGATGTTTTGTCGTTATTGTTTGTTTGTTCGTTTGTTTGTGTTTAGCAACCATTTCAAAATGTAAAAATCCCTTTTCATTTGCAGGCTGTACAAAATCAGGCCATAGTTTGCTGACTTGACTTAAGCCCATGATGCCAATCTGTTTTGCTTAATCATTTGAAGACATTTGGGTTTTTTCGGCACCTCTTCCCACCCAGAGTCTGATTAATTGGACTCCTGCAGTTAGCTGACTTGTTTGAGGATTCTCCAAAAAGTCAGGAGCAGAGCTTGTGTGGCCTGCCTTCTGGTGAACATACCCTGGGGTCTTAGGCCCATGGTGATTGATGGGCAGGAAGCAAATGGCCTCTTGTCTTCCACTGACTGTAATAAAGCCATAAGCATTCTTAAGGAAACAGGATCCCTACTGAGGAGCAGAAGGGAAAGGCCTGCCTCTGAGGTGGCCCACCTTCCCACATAGTCGTGGGTTATACTTCCCCTCGCTCCAATCTACACAGCAACTCTTGGCCAGTTTACACATGTCAGGTGTTACATGTGTAACACACATCACAGTATCAATACAACAGATCTAGCGGCTGCTTTCTGATTCATGGACATGATTTCCATGGAATTGCAACAGGTATCCCCAACAATGCCCAGTCTGTTTAAGGTACAGACTCTTTTAGGAGTGTCTGGTCTAAAGCAATGTAGAAAAAAAGTAAATAATCTGAGAAGGTTGACTTTTAAAAGAGAAACAACAACAACATTATGAATGGATCTGAATTCTGAACCCAGATCTCTACACCAAGACCTTCAGAGGCAGATACAATCATACTTACGTTGATGCAATGGAATGAATTAGACTCATTAGACATTAGCATATATACAAATAGGATAATATCAAAGGTACTAGTATACCTATGTCCCTCCATCTGGTACTATTTACTCCAGAAGCATTGACAAGGAAGGTGATTTGACTGTACATAAAGATAGTTGGATACTTGTCGAGGAAACAGACACCCGTTGGGTAGTTCTCATGCTGGCAGAAAAAGTGCACAAATGCTTGGGGCATTCTGTTACCTTCTCATCCTCCAGCTCTGCTTAGCACCCAGCCCGCTGTCCGTTTATAGGGCACAGCGTTCTGCCGACAACCAAAAGGAAAAAGATGTGTCTATCATCACAGCATGTGAATTTTTGTCATGTGAACCTAGACAAAGCCAGTCTGCTCCAGGGCTGTCTGTGTACCTGGGTGATTCCCTGCGTGCCTCAGAACCCCCTCAAAATGAGCTCGCAGCTATGTTGCCCAGAAAGCATCAGGTGAAAAAGAAAGGCCCACTTCTCACTTACTGTACTGCTGGCTTGTTTTATGTCCAGAATATTCTATTTAAATAGGGCCTTGGTAGAACCTAATATAACTTGAAAAATGTTATCATTTCTAAAACATCAACATAAACCTCTTGGCTTGAGATGTCAATACACCCAGGAATTACTATGGGCCTGCACAAGTTGAAAATGTCCACAAAGAAATAAAACTGACTGATACGGTAGGAATGTACAACAGCACAAATGCTGGAAATTAAGTTGCCTTTTAAATTGTGTTCACTTAAAAACTGAAAACATTGTACTGCACAAAAGGGATTTAACAAGTCCTAGCATTTCTGCTGTTGTTTCTAAATGCAGCTTCTATCTGCCCCATCTCTTTCTAAAATGCCATAACCCAATGTCCCTCAAGTGTACTTTCTTAAGTACAGATCTGTGAGTTATGATAGTTATAATGCTAGCTCTTCCATGCACAGCTGCTTTCCTTGGCTGGTACAACCCACTGCCGAGATAAATGAACAGCATCCTTTTGTGGGACTTATTGTCAGAAACGCTCTGGTCTCACTTCTGCAAGTTTGATTGGTAACAGAAGCAACTCAAGGAAAAAATATGTGATGCCTGCACTCTGCTTAATAATACTGTCTGTGCATGTGTTATTTCAGACCCAGCTTTTCTTAGCAACCACTGAATAGGCAAAACGAATGTCGGAACCCCAGAGATAATTAACACCAGCTCATTTTGATGAGAAGCATTGTAAACAATCTCTAGACTTGTTTGGGAGCCTGATAATTGTTATCCCTCGGAGTTAGGAATAAAGTATAAATAGACAGATGATTTCAGGTTGCACTCACAGAAACGCAATTGGTAAAAGTGTGTGCCCACCTACAGGCTACTGGATGTAGGAGCATTTTTATTTGTATCATATTACATGAGCAGTAATATCTCACTTAAACGCAGAGCGATGCCCAGGCTTTCCCTCCATGGAGAAGTGGTAATTATCACAGATCTTGGGCGGGCTCTTCAGAAGTCCTAACTTCCTTTTGCTAAATTTTCTTCTGCACAGTTCTTCAAGAATCACTACTGCTTTGTTGTTCTCAAAGATGCAACAGAAGAAAGTTTAATTGTTCCCATGTTGTTCATAGTGCCCTGAAACTTCAATGGCTCTGCAGCTTGCCAAAGATAGACCTCCGTATTCTCCCCCAGGCTACTTACTTCCCTGCTATACACATCATTCCCCCACACAACTCTATCCGTGGTGCCGCGAAAGCACCCGTCTCCTATCTGACAACTGGCACATGAGGCTCAACCACTCAGCAGTTACAGAAACCAGGCAGGTTCTAGTCTCGGAAACGAGTGGATTCGGTAGATTTTCCTTTTTCCGGAGGTTGAAAGCCCAGGTTGCGGCTCTTCCTCTGGCCGCATGCCTTTGGCACTCGCTGCCCATTCACACTTCCATCAGAGCCTGGGCAAGAGCAGTGAGTGAGGTTAGGATTGGAATCTGCCCATTTTGTTGCTCCTTACACACCACCTGGTAAAGGACTTGGCCAAAAAGAGGGTTGACATGTCTCAACCATTTTAAAATAGAAATGATCTATTAAAGAAAGCATCCGTGTTAGGGACTAAAATAATTTTTTATGCCTTTTGTAAATGAGTACCTTACTCTAACAACCTAGGAGGGATGTAGACAAGTTGGGATCCAAAGAAAATGAATCAAGAACCAGACGATGGGGAAAGTTTAGAAACGGCGTCTCTGCATCTGGAAAGGGAAAGGTGGATGCTGACTGTTTCCTGTCCTGAAATATGAAGGAGTCACACCGTATGGCAGCGGTGGTGCCTTCCAGCTGTAACTTTTTACGATTTTATGGCAAAGTATAAGGTTGAGTATTATTTGTTCTTCTCTATAAGGTGGTCATTACAAGGAAAACCTATGCACTAAGGGCAGAGCTATTCGGCTTTTCTTTTGCCAAGAAACAGCTCTTTCTAAGGTTGCCAAATATATTCTAACTAGAGGCCTGAGGCACGAAATTCTTGCAAGAGTAGACCCTCACAGCCCCGGCTTCATCCAGAAGGTCGTCTGGATGGTCGTTCTGCTGTTCAGCCATTCAGTTGATTTGCATATTACGCTTTTATTTATTATTATTTTTTAAAATATATTTTATTGATTTTTTACAGAGTGGAAGGGAGAGGAATAGAGAGTTAGAAACATCAATGAGAGAGGAACATCAATTCAGCTGCCTCCTTCACACTCCCTACTGGGGATGTGCCCGCAACCAAGGTACATGCCCTTGCCCGGAATCGAACCTGGGACCCTTCGGTCCACAGGTCAACGCTCTATCCACTGAGCCAAACCTGTTAGGGCCATATGATGCTTTTATTATTATAGATAATCACTAGGAATCCACCCGTCTCTACTGAGGGCACACCTCCTAGGTGCCAAGCACGACTATTCTAGGAGCCCAGCATACAGAGATGCATAGGACCCGGACTCTGCTGAGGGAGACAAATGTAAACACCGCCCCAGGATAATGGGCAAGTGCTTTGCCAGCAATGGGGCATGGAGTGTGTGAGTTGCATGAAAGAGCAAGTAACTCTAAGAGGAATCTGAACAAGTTTCTCCTGACATTTTGGTCAGGTCTTGAGGGATAAGGTGAGGGTGTTTCAGGCAAAGAAAAGGAAGGAAGGGCATTACTGAGATAAATGGCGAGTGAGCAATGGGAGGCACGGAGCAGCTTGTAGGTAACGTGGAGTGAGAAGGTGAAGAGAGCAAAGTGACTGGAGAGAAGTCTAGAAACACCAGCCCCAAGAGTTCACATAGCTCACGCATTAGGTTGGGTGCTGTCTTTAGGAAAATGGTTCTGACTGGTGGTAAGTAGTGATTGCCAGGATTCCAAGAATCCATTCATTGACCATAGGCTGAATGCATCTGTATTTCTGATATATATGATTATTGGTCAAATGTGTGCCAGTGCTATGTTTAGTAACAACAAAATAAATTTAAAATCACTGCTGAATTTGAAGTAGCTTTTGGTTTATGTAATTTCTCCGTTAACAGGCACTAAGAGGACAGCTCTCATGTTTCTTGACAGAAAGTCTCCATGCAAAGATTGGGAATTACTATTTGAGGTAATGATAAACAATTACACATTTTATATCATGAATGTAGAATGGTTTAAATCATTCATTGTGGAAATGAATGCATTTTAGAATGATCACTCTAGAAGTCATTTAAGGATGGGTTTGAGTGAAGTGAAAGAAAAGCAAGGGCATCAGTTAGAAAGCTGGCCAAGGTGGATTATCATCAGGACCTCCGACAGTGACAGGGAGAGACAGAGGAGAGACTAAACTAGTGAGATATGTAGAAAACATAAATAAAGGATTTGTTGACAGATTGAATGTGGAGGAGAGAGGGGAGGGAGTAAGAACCACTCTCAGGTTTCAAGTTTGAACTGGGAAATGGAGTGTACAGGAATAGAATTGCTGCAGAAGATAATAAGTTTGATTTGGGATATATTCACTTAGAGGTGCCCGAGAGACAGAAAGGTGGAGCCCTCAGATAGAGATGGGGAATGTGAGTGGGAACCCCAGGAAAGAGGCAGAGGCCACAGGTAAAGGTCCGGGAACCACTAGAGTAATTACAAAGAGTAACGGAACCTCAAGAGTGAATGACATTACTCAATGGTGTTGATTGTAAGAAAGAAGCTCAGAAAGGAAAACATCCTAGTCCCTGTGATAGAGGACAAGCTGGATGGGAGAGTGAACCAATGTGGAATAAACTAATTTCCAGTTTCTCCCAGAAATGAATTGTCTTCCCCTCCAAGCCAGCATATCCCAAATTAAAATAAAATTTGCTATAAGTTAGATTGCCAACCCTCTCACTTTTTTCTGCAGAGGCAATACCATTCTTTTTGTCCATCAGAACAACAATAACAAAAGCTTAAATCCAATTCCTCTCTCTCTCCATTGACTATGTCTAGTGTTTATAAGGACTCAGTGTTTCCTTCGAGAAGAATGGTTTTGTGGAAATGCGCTTTCCATGTCTCGTTGCCTCTGGGCCTGTCTACAGGCCTCTAAGCTCAAACTCTTCCAAAACATCTTCTGTAAGGTCAGGCATCCTTCCTGACTCTAGTGACCTCAACTTCTGGTCAAAAATTAATTATTAACACGGAGGAAAACATGTGGTGTCTGATTAACCAGTCCTAATGTAACCTCTTCCATGAGCTAGTAGACCCATGAGCCGAGAAAAACTAAAAACCAAGATGGACAGTCAATCTAGTATTTCTAAAAACGGGGAGGAAATTCTGCTAAATGCAAAAACCTATGGAACTGAACTGAGAAATTCTATAAAATATGACACATTTTCCACTTAAAATTGAACAAACTAAGGCCTAAAAGAAGGCAAAGACATTGCTATTTTCTTTCCCACTCCCGGCTCCCTCTCAGACGCTCAGGTAGGTACCTCAGAACCTCAGGCAGCTGTCACTGCTCCATGTGGGCACTGCTTTCTGGAGGAGCACGTTCTAGTCCCTCACAGCTGCTTCCCCTGCTGCATCCTTTCACAACCCTCACTTCCAGACTATAACGAAGTGGAGGTACAGGAAAACGGCTGTGGAAACCACATCTCCCACCCTGGAAGGTGCCGAGGCTCAGGTGGACAAGAGACAACGGTTGTCACTGTGGCAGAGAAGTCTGGTTGTCCTCCTGTGTCTATTCTGGCCTTCTCTGCACGAGGAGTGTTTAGCTAGATGATGGCTTCCAAGAGTGAAGACTACATATTACATCTTCCCCTCCCCGCCCCAGGTATTCTCGTGAACTGAGTTCTGACCAGCGGCATAAGCAGAAGATACACGAGTCTCTTTAAGAGGCAGCAGGTGCATTCTCTTTGTTCCCTTTTCTTCATCCCCTTTTCCATCCTACTGCCCAGCGTTCTGACGGTCACTGCGCACCCTGAGAATGACTGCCAACCCTAGCGATGGAGAAGCAGAAAGCTGGAAAGAGCCCAGGTTGTCAAGGACTCCGTGGAGCAGAACTCTCATACCAGCCTGAGGCTGCATGTCCTTGGACTCTTATGTGAGAAAGAAATGTTTATCTTTTGTAAGCAGCTGTATTTTTTTTTTCTGTTTCATACACTGAACCTAATCCTAGTTAATGCATAGTATGTGCTGGGAATTACGTTTTTCAAGCACCATATGTTCAGGGTATCAAGGAAGCAGAAGTTGGGAAAGGAGAGGATAACAATTCAGCCTTCTAGGAAGCTGGACTGGAAGGTGTACCTCTCCCTCTCACGCGGCCTGGGACTCTGAGAAGGGGAATTCTTCTAACCCTGTGAGAGGGACAAGGGAACCACCATCCAGACTGTTGGCCAACACCAGATTTGGATCTATCACTTCTTGGTTCAGGATAAATGAAAAGTAAAATAAAATAATTTCTGGGATCTGCTTATATAAAGTTTTAAACCACAGGAGCCTAATAGATGGCGACAGCAGTGAGAACATGGTTAGCTTTGGGGGTGGTGACTGGGAATGGGGACGAGAAGCCCTCCTCAGATACGGGTGCTGTTCTCTTTCTCGATTCAGGGGGTGGTCTCATATGGGGGTGCTCATTTTGAGGAAATGAATGGAGCAGTTTGTATATAATTTATGTGCTTTTATGTAGGTAAGTTATTAATCAACAACACGTTTTCAAAAATAAATATAATAGAAAGAGCATTACTGAAGAATGACAGAAAGAGAACTTCTTACTGAAATAGACATCTGAAGACTAGCGGCTAATCATATGAATACTTGGTAAAGCTGTTTGGCATTATTAATGAGACACAAGGACACATGTACTTTATGAAACCAGAGCAGAAAGCTGTGAGTAGCAAGCAGGCTGCAATGACAAGGAAACTCCTTGAGATTAAAAAAATACATAATTTAATAGCAGAAGTGAAATATGCATCACAGCCTGAAAAGTACCCAATTGGCAGTGCTGAAAATGGAGTAAAAGACATAAAAACAAGCTTGGATTTTTTTATTCAGTTTTATGATGGCAAACCAGTTAGAAAAAGATGAACCTAACTTGTCATTTTAGGCCATGTGCAAAACTCCTTTAAAATACACATAAAATGGACAATTAATTAAAAATTAATGATAGCTATGAGGACTTGAGCCAGAGATCCAGTCATGTTCCTGAAAATGGACCCGGAACAACCATACAAAACAGACTAGTATATATCTGAACAAAACTTTCCTGAATTGAAAAAGACTTACATTCACAGATAAAAGAGTCTCCTTATGTTCCAGGCAATACTAATAAAAGGAAACAAAAATACAGTCATATCCTGGTAAAATGTTTACATGTAAAATATACATAAGATTAAAAAATTAAAGGTTTATTTTTTAAAAAGAGAGAGAGATTAGACCATCATTCAGGGGGAAAAGTAGATTTATGACAGAACAAAATTTATGCTGGTCTCCAATTCTTTTCTGTTATTCTATCAAATGATAGGTCAGCAATTTTATAGAATTTTGAGGGGAAAATTCAATTTTTAATTGAAATGACAGTGACAGAAAGGCTTAATGCCCTACATTCATTCCGTTATTCAGGAAACATTTATTGAACACTTACTATAAGATAGACACTTGGAAATAATTACTTGAAGGCATACTTCAGCTATCTGAGTGATAAAACAAAATTAAGAACTCAAAAATGACCAATAAGAACCAAGACGAATTTAACACTTAAGATTAAAACACACACCGAGCCGGGCCTGCCGGGAAGTGCGGGCGCGTTTTCTCTCGGCTCCGCCACCAGCCGGGGCTCGGGCCCGTGCCCGGGCCCCCGGGACATGGCCTCCCCAAGTGCTCAGGGCGACGTCCCCACCTCCAGTCACTGGGACGACGGCGCGGAGACGGCAGGCTTTAACGCCAAAAGGAAAAAGAAAGTGGCAAAGATATACCAGGCTCTGAACAGCGATCCCACTGATGTGGCTGCCCTTAGACGCATGGCTATTAGCGAGGGAGGGCTCCTAACTGATGAGATGAGACGAAAAGTGTGGCCCAAGCTCCTCAATGTCAACATCAATGACCCACCTCCTATATCAGGGAAAAACCTACGACAGATGAGCAAGGACTACCAACAAGTGCTGCTGGATGTCAGGCGGTCCTTACGGCGGTTTCCTCCTGGCATGCCAAAAGAACAGAGAGAAGGGCTCCAGGAAGAACTGATCGACATCATCCTCCTCGTCTTGGAGCGCAACCCTCAGCTGCATTACTACCAGGGCTACCATGACATTGTGGTCACATTTCTGCTGGTGGTAGGAGAGAGTCTGGCAACATCCCTGGTAGAAAAAGTATCTACCCACCACCTCAGGGATTTCATGGATCCAACAATGGACAACACCAAACATATATTAAACTATCTAATGCCCATCATTGACCAGGTGAATCCAGAACTCCATGACTTCATGCAGAGTGCTGAGGTTGGGACCATCTTTGCCCTCAGCTGGCTCATCACCTGGTTTGGGCACGTCCTATCTGACTTCAGACACGTGGTGCGGTTATACGACTTCTTCCTGGCCTGCCACCCCCTGATGCCCATTTACTTTGCAGCTGTGATCGTGTTGTATCGAGAAGAGGAAGTCCTGGATTGTGACTGTGACATGGCCTCGGTTCACCACCTGTTGTCCCAGATCCCTCAGGACCTGCCCTATGAGATGCTGATCAGTAGAGCCGGAGACCTTTTTGTTCAGTTTCCCCCATCTAGACTTGCTTGGGAAGCAGCTGCCCAACAGGAAGCCAACAAAACGGCAGCCTCTACCTTCAAAGACTTTGAGCTGGCATCCACCCAGCAGAGGCCTGACATGGTACTGCGGCAGCGGTTTCGGGGACTGCGGACTGAGAATCGGACAAAAGACGTCCTGACCAAACCAAGGACCAACCGCCTTGTGAAACTGGCGGTGATGGGGCTGACGGTGGCACTTGGAGCAGCCGCTCTGGCTGTGGTGAAAAGTGCCCTGGAGTGGGCCCCTAAGTTCCAGCTGCAGCTGTTCCCCTAAATGCCAGAGAAGATTCTCCCTCTGGCATTATGTGGAGGTCTCGCCCTTCCATGGAAGGATGGGGAGGGGTGGGATGTCCTTTATTAAAAGGGTTTCTGTCAAGGGTTTTGTATTCCTACCACCCTTCCCTGCCACTCCGTGGTTTGCCTTTGCTTCAGAGGCCAGTAGCAGAACCTGTGTGACACTGGGCACTTGGGGCCTGGGCATAGAGCTCTCCTCCCTCACAGGGGGCTTCGGAGTGCTCTCACTGCCTCCTCTTGTGTTGGAGGAAGTGGGGTTTTAGCTCCCAGCTGCCTTTGGAACCTGCTGGGCCTTGTCTCTGGGACCTTGTGGCTGCTGCCTGGTAGTAAGCTGGACCTTTGAATACCCGCCTCACAGCTCCTCCTGTTCTGTCTGCTTTGGCCAAAGAAGTCGGACGGTAGAATGAAGGCAAGGGGGCAGAGAAGCTAGCCCAGAAATAAGATTGGCCCCTGTTAAGAGCAGCTCTATTAGCTGGTCAGAAATCAAAGCGACAGATGGGAACTAGGTTACTGGGTAACTCCTACTGCTTTTCAGTCTAGAAATCACAGTATTTTCAGACAAACAGGAAGGAATGTTAAATTGTAGGGCCCAGACATAGACTGGTTTTGCCTACCTTTTTTTTTTTTTTTTTTTTTAATCCTCACCCGAGGATATTTTTCCATTGATTTTTAGAGAGAGTGGAAGAGAGGGAAAGACAAATATCAATGTGAGAGAAACACATCGCTTGGTTGCCTCCCGCATGTGCCCTGACCAGGGCCCGGGCTGGGGAGCAGCCTGCAACCAAGGTACGTGCCCTTGATTGGCATGGAGCCCGGGACCCTCTGGTCTGCAGGCTGATGCTCTGTCTACTGAGCCAGACCAGCCAAGGCAGGGATTTTTTATTTTTAATCCTCACTCCGAGGACATGTTCCTTGACTCTAGGGAGAGAGGAATGGAGAAGGAGTGAAACATCAATGTGAGAGAAACATCAATAGGTTGCCTCCCTCACTCGCCTTGACTGGGGATCAAACCCGCAACCTAGGTGTGTGCCCTGACCGGGAATCGAATCTGTAACCCCTTTGGTGCACGGGATGATGCTCCAACCAACTGAACCACTCAGCCTGACTTGTCTGCCTTTTTTTTTTCCCACCTATTCTCTTCCACAAGCCACACAACGTTGCTTTAAAAAAGATACTTTTATTACTATTTTTAGAATTATGTAATACCCAATATATAAAGCAGCCTCGCTTTAAAAATAATAGTTCCTTCATGGAAAAAAATAGTTCCCATCGGAAGGATGAGCTGCTGTTTGGAAACTGGCCCACACTCCCAAAGTGCCCTCCTTGTGTCTCCCTTTCCCGTCTCCCTCAGATCACCTGTCCAGTCCAAACAGGCACCGACTCACTACCAGGGCTTCGTTTGGGGGTTTGACTTACCGCCTTCACTGCGGTCTCTCCTTCCCGGTTGGAAATGTCAGTGGAGACGTTCAGCACCCAGAAAGGGACAGGCTGCAGCCTGAAGGGCGGCAGGAGCCGGAACAGGCCGCTCCTCACTGTGGCCTGAGGCAGCAGCCCTGGACAGCTTTTCCTGTGAGCCACGCCAGCTGTTGTAGACAAGCTCCGGCTTGGAAAAAAAGTGCCTTTTGCTTTAGAGAATCGGGGTATATAGTGTGAAGCAGCCATGCACTTGTACTTTCATGGTCTCTCCAGCACTGTTCTGTCTTGACAAGTGTTTTAATGTGAACATGTCAGAAGCACTCTAGCCACTCTGCTCAGACCTCCCCTCCTTCCCGTGTGCCCTGTGTGCAGAGTGGAGGGCATGCAGCGTGCCAGGCAGCTGGCAAGCCCAGAGACATTAGGAGAGGCGTCTAGACTTAAGTTACGCTCAGCACTTTAGAACCAAAAAAGCTCAGTGATGGGTCATTCTCCATAGCAGGAGTCCCACCTGGGGTGAGTGTGGTGTGGATGGATTAATCCAGAAAGTGGAAGATACATCAAGACAAAGGAAATTCAGGATCCAGAGGTGATGATGTGACAGATACTCCCAGTCTTCTCCCTCAGCAAGTTTGTCCTCTTGTTACAAATGGACAGCAGCAGCAGCAGCACCTCCTGCCACAGCACTCGGGCCTGTCTGTAATACTGAAGGAATTGATGGGGAGAGGGAAGGAGGTGCATACGATCAGGGTCCCGCGGCCACAGCTTTTTGGAACCCAGGAAGCAAGTGGCATTTGCTTCAGTTGTGGCCTAAGAAGGAACAAGTTCATTTGTGTGATAAGCTTTGCTGACATCAGGATTCACCTTGTCGATGAGAAGAAACCATTATCTTTTTACCTTCAGGTGGTTTACTATTCTGTAAAGAATATCTGTAAATACTTTGTACAGAGCCATGTATGAAATACACAGCCATATGTGGTTACTAAAAAAAAAAAAAAAAAAAAAAAAAAAAAGATTAAAACACAGCTGTAAAAATGACTATGAAAGTATCTGCAAAATAAAATTGAAGTTACGCCATGATTTCTTAGGCAAATACAGACACCAAGCCCTGGCTGGTGGCTCAGTTGGTCAAAGTGTCATTTCAATATGCCAAGATTACAGATTCAAGCCCCATCAGGGCACATATAAGAATCAATCAATCTATCTATATAATAGAGGAATATGCAAATTAGCCGGGACGCCCTAACATCATGACCGAACAGCAGGGACCAGAGGCTGCATGGTGCCTGGCCGGGACGAGGGACCTCAGGCAGCGCCCCCCACCCCATGGAGCTTGACAGGAGACCTCAGGCTGCGACCCCCACCCCAGCGCCGGGCTGGGGGACCTCAGGTTGTGCCCCCTGCCTGGCAGGGCTTGACAGGAGACCTCAGGCCATGTCCTCCGCCCCCAGCGCCGGGCCTGGGGATTTGAGGCTGCACCCCTCGCCCGGCACCGGGCTGGGGGACCTGAGGCTATGCCCCCCTCCTAGAGGAGCTTGACAGGGGTGGGGCCGGCCAGGTCTGGGTCTCCTGCGTTTTTGAAGTGCATGCGGGTGGTGGGCAAGGACTTGACTCTAGGTCCCTCAGCATGCCCCAGGCTCTGACAGGAGGGAGATTTTCATATACATTTTCCTTCATCTCTGACACTTCTATTATAGAGAAAGGGCAAATAGCAATATTAAAATATTTCCTCTAATTAATTCCCTTTTAATGTGCACGGATTTCGTGCACTGGGCCACTAGTGAATGCATAAATAAGTGAAACAACAAATTGATGTTTCTCTCTCTCTCCCCCCTCTTTCTCTCTCTCTAAAAAAATTTTTTAGAAGACAAAAAAAAAAAATACAATACAGATACCAAAACCAGGGATGATGGTATTAATTTTGAACAAAGTGGAGTTAAAGCAAAAAGCATAATTCAAGGGTCAACTTATTATTTTAAAATATGTAATTCAAAAGAATAAACAAATTTAAAGGGCAAATAATATACTAGAAAAGGTTACAGTAAATATGACAGACAAAAGGCTATCATCCCTAATATGTAAAGATCTGTTAGAAAAATATATCAAAAATACTAACATTCTATGCTAGTTCTGTCCAGCTGAAAGTTCTGTGATGATGGAGATGGTCTAATCTTCACTGTCTAACATGGCAGCCATGAGCCACAAGAGCACTTGAAATGTGGCTAGTGCCAAGGTTGAAATGATAGCATTTTGGGTATATTTGGCTAAATAAATATTAAGATTTTCATTATAAAGGTAATTTCATTGTTAACATTTATTTTACTTGTTTCTTTTTATTTGCTTAATGTGGCTATGAGAAAATTTAAAATTACATACATTACTCACATTAGGTCTTAATTGGACAGTGCCATTCTAGAATAATGGTCAAGAAAAGAGAAAATTCACAAAAGGAGAACTTAAAAAAGGTCAATAAGGCTGAAACCAGTTTGGCTCAGTGGATAGAGCGTCGGCCTGCGGACTGAAGGGTCCCAGGTTCGATTCTGGTCAAGGGCATGTACCTTGGTTGCGGGCACATCCCTGGTGGGAGGTGTGCAGGAGACAGCTGATTGATGTTTCTAGCTCTCTGTCTCTCTCCCCTCCTCTCTGTAAAAAATCAATAAAATATATTTTTTTTAAAAAAGGTCAATAAACAATGAAAATATACTCCATCTCACTTTATTATCTAAGAAATACAAGTTAAAACACAATACTATTTTTTCCTGTGAAATTGACAAGGTTAAAAAGAAAAACTCATTGTTGGCAAGGGCTCCATTGCATGGACACTCACACACTGCAGAGGGAATATAAATTAATTCAATCTTTCTGGAAAGCCATTTGACAGTAGGAATCAAAAGCCCTAAAAACACATATTCTTTGATCAAGTGTCTCTATTTCAAGGAATGCAACCTAAAGAAATGGTATTTATAAAGTTTTATGTATAAAGATATTCATACAGTGCTATTTCTAAGAGTGAAAGATTGGAAACAACATAAACAGCCAATAATAGAGAATCTGTTAGGTATATTATAATACTTCTACCTTATTAACAGTCTATAGTCTTAAACACATTTTTTGAAATATTATCTAGTGTTGAGAAAAATGTTCACAATGAAGAGTGATGAAAGCAGAGTTTGTTAAACAGTATATCATAAAAATAATTTTTTGGATAATCAGTACCATTGTTTCTCATGCCAATTCCTGCGCAAACTTTTCCACACAAAATTTCATGCGAGGAAGCCCTGGCTGGTGGTCAGTTGGTCAGCAGATTGGAGCGTCATCCATACAGCAAAAGTTTGCGGGTTCTATTATTGGTCATGGAACATACTTAGGTTTCAGTTCAATTCCCGAATGGGGCATGTACAGGAGGCAACTGATTGATGTTTCTCTCTCTCTCTCTCTCTCTCTCTCTCTCTGTCTCTCTCTCTTCCTCTCTCTAAAATCAATTAAAAGACATGTCCCCAGGTGGGGATAAAAACATACAAACAAAAATGTCATGCAGGTGAACAGCAAGCCATGTGGATTTGATGGGGGTCTCCCAGATACATGTTCTCACTCACCAGCCAAAGACAGAAGAGAGGTCCGTCCACCTGACTCAAGCAAACCTACCGTTCTCACAGGCTTCGATGGTGTAGATACACACACTGTGCTAATCAGCCAGGCTCCCAAGGAATACCAATTTTCTAACAAGTTTCCCTCTTCCCATCCCGACCCCAAGAACCACATGCTGGATTCAGTGAGATACAGCATCTCAACAAAGAAACTCACATAAGGGATTTCTTGGGACAAGCCAGACCTAGCCCTGGGTCAGTGTACACTCACCCCACCTCCTGCAGTGCCTCTGGCTACAGGACTCCTCACCAGGCAGTCATAATCCAAGATCTAATGTGCTGAAAGGTTTATAATCATTCAAGAAAAAGAAATCAGCTTTGTTTAGTGCAACATAATTAAAGTAGTATTGATAACAGATATTTGACAAGGAGAAAAGGAGTTTGCTTAGGGATAAAACAAAATTAATCATCCAGATCATCTCATCCTCAAATAGGCTCCACAAATGTTTTCTGAGCATCTACTTCATGCTAGACACCAGGCAGACAGCAGCTCCACTGTTGTCAGCTCCTGTGTGCCCCGCCCTTGCCATCCCCCAGCCCTCTTCACTCCCAGCGATGACTCAGAAACCACGTTCACCCTCAAGCCCGCCTCCCTTGACAGCTTGGTGAAGAGGGATGTGGACACAGTAGGAAATGAACAAATATTTGTTGAAGGACTGAAATGGAATGGAGCCCAAGCCTTAAGCACAGGACACACAGAGTGAGAAACATTCCCTGGCCCCCGGGAGGCAGGATCACAGCCTCACCTGCCAGTGGGGTGGAATTCCTCCCCGGACGCGCTGCACACACGTGCACCAGGGGGCAGCGTGAGCAGCACTTTGGGAGTCGACCGAGGGCCGTTTCAAGAGGGCCCTCCTGGAGCTGTTTGAGACCTCCCAGTAGAACAACATGTTTTCTGTGCTTCTTGGCACGTTCCTGTTTCCAGTCCGAGCTCTGTCTTTGTGGAGATGCTCTCTCACTAAAACCCAGGGTGATGTTGAGGCCAGGATGGGAAGGGGAGGAACGCCCTTCTCCAGAAAGGGGGTGATCCTTAGGAAATGTTGATCATTCATCGCACCCCTTTGGTTGGGGAGGCTGAAGAAACAGTGGCTGCTGGGAGACTGTCACGGAATTCCACCCTCTCAGGGGCCTTCCACGCCTGTCTGAATGGCCAGCCCCAGGAAGCCTGCGGTAACAGTAAGGGGGAGGCCTGCTGAGTGTTATAGACCAAGAAGAATGTGTCCCGTGTAGAGGACAGTGAGCCCCAGACCCACTGCCCCAGTCGCTTCTTCCTTTCTCGGCAGCAGGCACCACGCAGAACCCAGAGGCCTAGCCTTACCAGGAACGAATTCAGAAATGCAAACTGAAGGCATTCTGCTGCAAATGGTATTTATTACTTCAAAAGAACTGTTTTTCCTTTTATGGTATCTGAGATATCTATTTTTTGAAAATGTTTTCCCAGCACAGTACCAATTACTTCAGAGTTGGGAAATGCTCCTTGCTAGCAAGAGGCTGCGTGCTCTGGGGATCCGTCCCGAATACTGATTGAAAATGTTGTTTATTCGGGCAACTACATTCTTCTGTCAGTGCGGCCTGGGGAGTTTACTATTAATCCCAAATATAAACCCCAGTTAGAGTTGCTGCTTACAAAAGGCGATTACCATTTAACTCTTATCTTCACAGCACAGCTCACGAACGCCTTCGATAAATGAGATCAGAACTTGCTAGTAACGTTAACTCACGTTAGACATCCAGTTGCTGGCTTAGGTGACCTAAATTACAGCCCCCTGATCTCTGCCCTCACCTCAACTCTCTTCAACTGCCGCAGAAAACACCTGCGTGTTTGGCCTAAAGCTAAGCTTGCTCCAATTTTCAAGGGGAGAAGGAGGAGGCAGGAAATTGCACCTGGTGGCGGCCATGGTGAGAATGGGCCCCCTTCGTGCTTTAAAGAGTTGCTGTCTGGACAGGAATTGAATTAGAAGAATCATAAAAATATACTGAATTAGGGTTGCCAGATTTAGGAAAACAAGCAAATAAAAAATATTGGATGGGACATTCTTATACTAAAAATTACTCCTTGTTTAGCTCACATTCAAAATGGAGGCCTTCGAGATCTCAAAGAGAAAGGTTCCAAGATTTCTTTTCTCTGGCATCCTCATCCTCAAGGAGCAAAGGAGAACTGGGGAGTCTGGGACTGCCTGGGGGACAAGCGCTGGGCTAGTCCATCAGCCTGGCTCACTGAGGGGAGATCCCTTGTTGAAAGGAGAGATGAGAAAGTGGAAAGAACCAGATTTACACCTGCTTCCTCTTCCTCCTCCCTCTCTCCCAGGGCTCTTTTTTCTCCTCTTCCCTGCCCACCCCCCAAAACCAGGATAACCAAAAACTTTTCACTGTAGTTGTCATGTGCCTGAGTGTAGATGCGACTGAAGCAATTTACATTAAGATGTGAGTAGTCTGCAAAGCTCCATTTGGATTTGCAGGGTCCTGGCAGGAGGACGGTGCCCACCTGGCCACACACCTGCCTCCAGGTGCCAGGACGCAGCCCCTGCCTCTGCCATTCATGCAGTCTCCCGGCCAGCTGCTGCTGCTGTTTATTAAACTGGTCACATAGCCCTAACCGGTTTGGCTCAGTGGATAGAGCGTCAGCCTGAGGACTCAAGGGTCCCAGGTTCGATTCCGGTCAAGGGCATGTACCTTGGTTGCAGGCACATCCCCAGTAGGGAGTGTGCAGGAGGCAGCTGATCGATGTTTCTAACTCTCTATCCCTCTCCCTTCCTCTCTGTAAAAAGTCAATAAAATATATTTTAAAAATAAAAATAAATAAATACACTGGTCACATAAAGGGCTTGGAATAAAAAATCAACTTTCCAGGCTCAGTGGTGCAGGCTCCCTGGCCCTGGGAAGTTCTGGGCAGTTGGGGCCTCCCAGGGCACCTGCACACACCCAACAGTTGTGCTGTTTCTAGCTTATGGTTTCCTCCAGATTGACTTCTCTTTCTGAGCCCTCAGGCAATTTCTTCCTCAAACCAGATGGGAGGTACCTGCCATCCACCCAGCTGCTCTTCCTCCTGCAGCAGGAGCATCCATCTCGGGTTTTATTTCCTCCCGAGACACCAGGGGAAGCCTCAGGTGGGTTTCCATGTCAACCTTCACTGAAATCCAAACATGTGGCTCTCTCAAAGGCAGTTTAACCTCTGCCACCACCTCCTTAGAGTGGCAGAGGATTTTTTTTCAAAGCTTACAAAAAAGAAGACTAGAGCTTTCAAAGGACTCGGGCTTCTGGGGGTTTCTATTCACAGAGTGATAACACATCTTGAAACAGGATATTTATAATTTGTTTGGTTTCACGTTTATCCTCCCAAAGCTAAACAGTAATAGCTGAGAGCTATGAAAACGCTTAGGTAAGGAGAGGGGCCAGCGCAGAGATAAAAAGGATAATTGGAAACAGAGAGGCAGCCTCCCAGTTGCACCTTCTTGAATGCTCACAGCTCATGGGCCAGAGCTCATGGCAGGCCGCAGCATCCTTCAGTTCTGGGCACTCCGCAGCCTCCCCTCTTCCAAGGTTTACTTATGCAAGCTTAGCTGCAATTTTCCACAGATCCTCGGCCTGGTCCTGGGCCACCTTCCCAGTCAGAGAGAGACCTCCTGGGATGGGAGCTTGGGGGAGAACACGTGACCAACTTAGGTTCCTAGTTCCAGAGCAGGCCACCTGGAAATGGGAAGATAACCTGTGAGATATGGGATTTACCAGGGCCAGGGTGCGCTGTGGGGAGGGGGAGAGCCCTGCGTGTCCAGCCATCAGAAGTTGAAACTGGGAGGTAATATATGGGTCTAGTGAGGCCACACGTGGAATACTATGTTCCTCATGGCCTCACAACGAAGATGCACATACTGAGTTGGCTGCCATTCAGGGAAGAGCAATTAGGATGATTAAGAGGCCAGAGGGAGTGACTTAGGGGGAGAGATTAAAAGAATTAAACATGTATACCTTGGCTAAGCTCAAAGCAGAGGGAATGTGGAAACTCTATCAGCATACTCAGAAAATAAACACAGGGAGAACATGGAATTGTTTCACATGGTCCCTCAGGGATGTAACTGGAAGTAATAGGATGGAAGAAAAGAAAACTGAACTACCTGTTGGAGAAAGCTTCTGAGCAGTCCCAGATCAACTTGGACACTCACGGAGTGCCAGAGTCACACCGAATGTTCTTTAAAACAAAGGCAACAAAGAGAGACACAACTTGATAGGAGAGAAATGAGTGAATATAGCAGGGATGGGTCTGACGCGGATGCTTTAAAGGGGGAGAAATAATAACACAGGACAACTGCTTTAAGGGAGTATCCAAATCATTGAAGGCTCTCTACTAACAAAAGTTTATAATCAGATGTCTTAGCTTGACATTCACAGACCCCTCCATCTGGTCCAAGCTCCCCCTCCTAAAATTATCTTCCATCAATCTTCAACATGAGCATGTCTCCTGAATGTTCCTGGTGTGGTTCCTCCTTTGTTCATGAAATCTTCCAACCTGGAATCCAAACCCACCTCCCCCCAACCCCTCAAACTGTCTAACTATTTAAGTCACCCATTTTTTAAGATCTACTTAAATCTTGCTTCCTCTGGCTACCCTGATCCATAGTGCTCCCTTCTCTACCCCGTGCCCCCCCCCCCCGCTCCCCCCACCCCCCCACCCCCCCGCCAGAATTCATTATGTCAGCTGGTGTGGGTCTTTATCTTTCTAGAGAGACTTCAAGCTTCTCATTGCTACCAGCTTTTTTATCTTTCTGTGCCCACTCTTCCAATCATTGTGAATCAGAATGCACACAATAACAGGATTACCTCCCAGTTTCTTCTCCCTCATTTATTTAGGTCTTCTTTAATTTCTTTCAACTATGTCTTGTAGTTTTCAATATACAAATATTTCACCTTCTTGGTAAAATTTATCCCTAAATGTTTTCTACTTTTGATAATATTTATAAATGGAATTGTTTTCTTATTTTTATTTTTTGATTGTTCATTGCTACAAGCATGGAAATGTATATGCGTATGTGGGGCTGGGAAGAACCCAGGAGTTTTGTTGGCTTATGACTCTTCCAGCTCTAAAGGATTGTGGAAGCAGCCTTAGTTATGAGCTCTGTAACTTGTATTTGAGCCCATTCATATCTGCTGATTTACATGGAAAGAACTGATATTGTCAGGAAAAGTCTGAAATGTGTTTCTAATGACTGAGATGCTGGCTAGGAGATGAAAAAACTTAGGAACACAATTTTTTAAAAAATTCTGCTTCCTGGACAAGCTGGTACCAGGAGTAGTCGGGGAGGACAGATGACAAGATTGGGTTATGAAACTTACAGCCTGTGTGGTAGTATGTACCGTATAAATAGCCTTGGCACAAGGTGGAAGACCAGTGGTTAAAACCTGCACAGTTGGTGAATTAGGATGATATACCAGTGGGAGGGAGCAAAGTAGTAGACTTTTGAGGTATATGAGGCAAATAGTAACTGTGAAACCAATGAAACTGAGTAGATATTGCTAAGTTCCATGGATATTAGGAAAAGATAATAAAAGGCTGAGAGCAAATAACAGGCAATTGAAAGTGAAGTGTGAAAGAAAAGTCTTCCCAGCATCAGACAAAAAGGGTCTCAGCTCCTGCGGGGTGGCAGAGAAAGCTCAGGACCAGGACTGGGCAGTGTAGCCAACCTCTAAAGAAGGCTGAGCTCCCAGCGCTGGCAGGTATGCAACGCCAGGGTCCAGGCCCTGGTCGGGAAAGAATGATACCCTGAATTAGTTATTTCCAGACTCATTTCCTTTCAGGTGGACTATTAACTACATTCACAGATTAGGGAAGGCAAAGCAGGCAGAGTTTATTTTCCATTTAGCAAGGTATGTATAAAATGGCTCTTCTTGTGCATTGAATAGAAAATATGGTGGATGTCATTCATTCAACAAACAATTAAGTTACACTGTGCCAGGCACCATGCTAATTGTGGGAGATACAAAGACAAATGAATCATGGTAGAAAGTGGATAAGAACAGAACCCCAAAATGCCATTCGGTGTATGGGTTTCCATCTGGAGAGAGGTCCTCAGTGACACTACATGATCTCAGGCATTGCCCATAACTTATTCAATGTTATTCTCCATGATATATATATACACACACTGAATGACCAGATTATTATGACCACCCCACCAGTACTCTGTTGGCCACCTTTTGCCTTCAATACTGCGGCGATTCTTCTTGGCATTGACTTCAAGAGATATTGAAAGGTGATGCGAGGAATCTGACACCATGCCTGATGAATAGCACTGTCCAGTTCTGTGAGATTTGATGGTTGTGGAACCAGCTGCCTGATGGCTCTTTTAACTTCGTCCCACAAATGCTCAATTGGGTTGAGATCTGGTGATTGTGGGGGCCACCTAAGCAAGGTAAAGTCACCCTCATGTTCTTGAAACCACTCCTGCACAATATGAGCACCGTGGCATGGCTCATTGTCTTGTTGGAAGAAGCCATCTCTATTGGGATACACCATCAACATGATAGGATGAACTTGATCAGCAACGATACTTAGGTATGTTGTGCTGTTCAGACGTTTTTAATGTTCTGGCCCTCTAGCAACTTCAGCGCGAAATTATAGCTAATTTGCCTACAAACGTCAGGTGGTCATAATAATCTGGCCACTCTGTGTGTGTGTGTGTGTGTGTGTGTGTGTGTGTGTGTGTATCTTGTTGGGAATGACATAAAACTACGTAGGATAGCAGGTACAAAAGATGTTAGAATTAAGATACAACCAAGATTGAAAACATCAAGGAAATTTAATACGGATAAGGAGTATAAATTTTACATTTCTAATAATACAGGAGAGGTGTGGCATGGCTTGATACCAGGTCATGAGGAAGAAATTTGACCCTGAGCTCAATAGGAGAAGTGACTGTGAGAAGAGAATTGTATCATTTGGATCACAGAACGTGCTCCACAGAGCACCTGGACTAATGTATTAGGCACCACATATTCAAAACACTAATCCACTGGCCGCTTAGGCTATGGAAGATCTGGAAATCACACCATACGCAGAGAGGTTGTGATACCGAAGTTTTGGACTGGAACCCAGATTCTTTGTCCGCCGGAATCGAAGAATGAATCCACAGACAGAAAACGGTTTAGCAAAGATGGAGATTTATTGAAGAACAAGTACAGACTCCCACGTAGGGAGGGGGAAGAGTCCCACAGAATGGACTCCCACGTAGGGAGGGGGAAAAGGGTCCCACTGAGTCCCTTTTCTCTAGGGCTTATAAAGGCTGCAGTTTCTGTGTCCTGATATCCCCTCTGGTCACTATTCCCCTTCAAGTTGGTTACTATAGTAACTCCTGGGCTCAAAGTTTGAGCCTCACATGGGACATGTGTGGTTCTCCCCCCTACCCCCTTTCTTATTGTTTTCCTATTCCCTCTGGGCTTTCTTCTTCTCCCTCTGAATGAAGGGCTTCCTTCTCTTTATTTTGTAAATATAGACCTTTCTTGGCTACTTCCAGTTCCCTTGTCTTATGGAAATATACCTGGACCTGGCTTCCTTGTGTTATGGAAATGTACCTTCTCCCAGTCTGCAGCCCTGCATTTTTCCATGTATCCCGATTCTAACAAATCCCTAAGCCTGCCTATGTTCCCCCCAATTTCCTGCTTCAGTTGGAGGAACAGAGACCAGAACCCAGAGAACAGAGGACAAGAGGCAACTTATATCCTCAAATATTTGAAGACGTTTTAGTAAATAATAATAGCAACTTGTATTTTGCTCCAAACTACAGAACTGAGACCAAGAGCACTTGGTGATTGAATTCCAATAAACAATCCTCCCCTAGACCTGTTCCAGGGCCACTGAGAGAGTAGAATGTACGACTGGGAGGTGGAATTTGATGTTTGCTAGAGAGTCTTGGGCCTCTCCGATTCTTTGATTCCCTTCTATCAAAATCTTCTCTCACATCTTTCATTCAATCACTCAGGCATAAATAATGAATGATAAATTTGGAGCTTCCTCAATCCCCAGGTACCGAGAATTTAATAGAGGTAAAGACATATTAAACGGTTAATTGGCTAGCTAAGGCATTCTAGTGAACAAGGGGGGTCTGGCTCCCTGTCCATGGCCTTGAATTCCCATGGACCGAGCAGCTTTCCCCTGGAAGCTCAGGTCACTTTGCTTTCCTGGCACAGGGGAAATTTTTGCAAGAATAATGTATTTGTTGTTAAATCCGCTCTTCCCGCAGAGGCTGTCATTGCTTCCCAGGGAACATCTTTACATCACAAAAGCATCAGTCCCCTTTTTAAAATAAATGAATGAGTGAACAAAAATGTCAATGCTTTCATTTCCTTTCATCAAAAGCCATGCTTACAAGCAATAAAAGACGCACGGGGGTAACGGAATATTATGGAAAGGAGGAGGAAGTACCTAGAAAAGCGGACATTAGAAACGCTCCCGGGCTGAAAGATTGGCCTGTCTGAATACAAAATTGGCATTTCAGAGCCACATAATTTATGTAAACGGCAGCCACTGAGATAGTTTATCTTGGTCATGTGCAAAATCTGCAAAGAGAAAAACCGGGGATCGTCCTCGAGGACAATTTCCTGCCGGAGCTTTCTGGGTGATTTATCAAGAGACTGCGCATGAGGTCACCTCTTTAGGTGGCGGGCACTTTAGATGGAATTATTATTGCCATTATCTGAGCAGGGCCCGAGCCGGCCTCAGGACCCCGCCCCAGCCGCTGCAGGCCGGCGGCCTCCTCCGTAACCATGGAAGTCAGCTGTCCACACACCGCCCTGCAGCACCCAGCTCGACTGGGAACCATTAGCCTGTCGTGACGGAGCTCTTCCCCCGACCGAGACTCCGGCAACGCTTTCCTGGGGAGACGGCCGTGTGCGCCTGGCGGCTGTGTCTGCTGTTCCCCTAGATGTCTGGGGGCCCTGGACATCTGGGGGTTGGAGCCATGCTTCGGAACAAACGTGTTGTTTGGGCGAAGTGTGGGGGATGGGGGTGGGGGGGGGGGTGCTTATTTACACTTAGTGTAATTCCATGCAAGGATGAGGAAGCAGCCCTAACCAGTTTGGCTCAGTGGATAGAGAGTCTGCCTGTGGACTGAAGGGTCCCAGGTTCGATTCTGGTCAAGGGCATGTACCTTGGTTGTGGGCACATCCCCAGTAGGGAGTGTGCAGGAGGCAGCTAATCGATGTTTCTCACTCATCGATGTTTCCAACTCTCTATTCCTCTCCCTTCCTCTCTGTAGAAAATCAATAAAATATATTTTAAAAAAAAGAATGAGGAAGCAGTAGATACAGTGAAGAGGTTGGTAGAGAAGTGAAATAAGAATGGACCCGAACAGTGAGAGAGCCAGGTTCACGCGGGTCCCGTTTCTTTGGTCTCGAGTCACTTCAGGGAGGTTGAGGTCCTCAAAGGACTTCAGAGGACCTGCTTAAGGCCAGTTTCATGTTCGTTTCCCAGTGGCCTCTTGACAAACTAAGAACAAACTGGAAAGCAAAGGCCATCAGGAAAAGGCCTGGGCAGCACGGGGAGCAATGTCACCCGTCTGGTGTTGGATCTGAGGGGAGGCTGTGGCGTGGCCTTGAAACTTGCCGACCTTCAGATCTACAGGCACTGCCATGCGTACAGGCAGAGAGCCGGGAGCTACTGTGTAAGTCTCAAAGGCACTAGCAAAATGATCCAGGGCATTTCTACTTGACAAATCATTGCGCTTTTTTTTTCCTGAAAGGAAGCCTGGAAATTTCTAGACTGTTGTTGGCAATCCTGTGTTTCTGCCAAGAGCTCCCCAAACCACTGATCTGCTTAGAAATCGAGAGATCCTGTTTATTGATTCTTTACTTAGGTCTAACAACTCTGTTTCACACTATGGGAGGCCTTTAGCAGTTCCCAGATAGTATCTGAAAGCAAAAGAAACAACCGGGAGAGGAGAAAATAATTTGGGAGTAACCTGAGCCTGTCAGAAAGTGATAAGATCCGAAAAGCTTAAATCCCTAATAACATGGAGGGCAACTTGTTAATTTATTTACTGGCTACAAAAATGGTCTCTTTCCTATTGGACAACTTTTCTTTCTTTCTTTCTTTCTTTCTTTCTTTCTTTCTTTCTTTCTTTCTAGCATAAACTTCTTGACTGTTAGCAACTTGTTTTTAAGTGACATTAAAGTGCCCTCTTAATTGCTGAAAAACAATATCTTGCATCATGAAGAATGAGTCATTACAGGACCCAGACGTCCCCTCGGTATCCAGTTTCCTCCGCAAACACTTAGGTAGGAAAGTGGGTCAGAAGAGCCCATCATGCCAGTCATATTTTTTCTCGTATGTTTAATTCACCGTAGTTTTGGACATATAAGGAATTGTTACACTAATCATCCTTTTGCCAAATTGGCCATAATATAATCCACCTACCACTGACCAACTACAGGAGAAAAATTAAACAAACGTTTTGCTGTTGTTATCCTTTTTTTTCCTGGGGGTTGAGCTTCTGAAGCCAGGAGGTCACTTGGATTATGTATACAACTTTGGTAATTGCATTCCTAGATTCTACGAAATGCCACGGCGCTCACTGGAGTCCAAAATAGCTGTTGCAAACAATGACAATTACTGCCCAGACATTTTCAAACACAGCAGGTTATTGGCTGAGGCCGTGATGGAAACCCTAAAAAATATATAAATATTTTGAAATGCTCTGTAAATCAAATTGATGCCCCAGACACAGAGTGGATTGTCTCGGAGCAGCTGAAGTCATTTGGAGGCTGAGAGACTTTGCGGAAGGATGTTGGAAAACTGTGAGTTTGTGAATATTAAGCCCAAATGTCATAATTAAATGATGTTTCAGTTTTTTCCCTTCCCCAGGAACAGAGATCAAAGTTCTGTCTGGTCATCCCCACAACTCACCTGATAGAGGGCCTCTATAACAAACAAACAAACAAAAAACAAACAAACAAACAAACAACGACAAGCCTTCAAATGATTCCTCAGGGCTTCCACATGTTCAGTATTTACAGTGCCCACTGGATGCTATTGCATGGTGACTGACAGCTGTTTTTGAGTTGGTGAGCTCTGAGGCCCTTGCTTTGTGGTGATCTGAGAGGCCTCTGGATAGCCAGGTGAGGTCAAAGAGCAACAATAATGGCTGCTAAAGGGGCTGAAGCCACACAAAATCTTGCTTAAACATTTTAACAGTTCCTGCTGCCCTGGGTCAGCCTGTTGAGGTTCAGCTTGCAGAGTCATGGTGCTTTCTGTTTGGGGGTCGGTGGGGCTAATTTTACCATGGCTGATTTCTGGAGGGAAGCTTCCATGTCTTGTCAAATGTAGGGCTAAGATAGGAAATCTGACACTGACACGATGTCACAGCAGTAGGACAACCTGCCAGGAGAGCCAGTCCCATGCTGGGATATGAAAGAGCCTGCTTCAAGCACTCCTAAATGGCAGGCCACCCTCCACCACCCTCAGGAAAGTGGAAAATCAGAACCTCATCCAGGGGACAGCCTTAGTGAGCTTTCCTCCAAAAGGAATAGTGGAGCTGGAGTGAATCTGGAAGGTTTTCTTTTCCTAATAAGTGTATATTATAGACTGAATATTTGTATCCCGCCCGCCCCCAGATTCATATATTGAAGCCCCAATCCCAATGTGATAGCATTTAGAGGCAGGACTTTGAGAGGGAATTGGGTTTAGAGGAGGTCATGATGGTGGGGCCCCCATGGTAAAATTAGTGTTCTTATAAGAAGAGAAGTCGATGCCAGAGTTCTTATTTTCCCTGCCATGTGAGCACACAGTATGAAGGTGACTGACCGTCTACAAGCCAAGAAAGGGCCCTTGCCAAGAATAGAATCTTCCAGCACCTTGATCTTGAACTTCCTAGTCTCCAGAACTGTGAGAAATAAATAGCTCTCATTCAAGTCGCCCAACCTATGATATTTGGTTATGGTAGCACAAGCTAAGACAGTGCACTTGATAGTTTAGGTTAATTTAAACTATCAAGTAAGTAATTTCCTTTAAATGCTACAAACTATTAAAAAGAAACAAATATCTACCTGTATTTCAATTCTTTAAAAAATGTTTGTGCCAGATCCTGGGATACAGAACAACAACAAATCAGAAAGACACAGACCCTGTCCTCAAGGAACTTACTGTCTAAGAGTGGAGGTAGATGTTACTGAAGATGAGCTGCGTAATACTTTTAAGTGATGGTTTGAGGGGTTACTGACTACCTGACTATGCATTGTCCCCATTGCTTATGGAATGAAATCCAAGGGTTTTTTTAAGGTTATTCAAACTGCAAATAATAGAAATGAACTCATTCTAGTGTAAGTGAAAAATGGAAGATGTGATCTAAGGATTCAGAGTGTCTCATGAAATAGCAGGGAAGGAGCTGAGCCCCACAAGGAACTGAAATCAGACGCTGGGACCCTGTCTGGGACTGAAGCCCCCACATGGACTGTCATCTGTGAATGTCTCTGTGTGTTTGCTTTCTCTTCTCTCTCCTCAGGCCAGCTTTCTCTGCACCTCCATGCATATGGCAGAAGATGTCTGCTCCACAGAGCACAAGTTTGTATGTCCCTCAGGTCCAGCCATGCCCAGAGTCTGGATACATCCTTGAATTCCAACTCCACATTCCCAAGGAAATTCCACATGAATATTGCTTTTCTTATACCATCTAAACATTGCCAGAGGCCAGAATATACAGACATATTCTGAAAATAGACTACCTACAAGACATGGAGGCCCCCAGGCATCATTTCCTAAAGAACAGATCATTCAGTGTATTGATTCTTCCACACCAAGGTTCCACATGACCAGCTACAGCCAAGAAAGCAGGGTCACATGACACAAATATGGCTGTGAGGCTCTCACCTCCTGGATGAGGAGGCCCTTTTTCAGAGAAGAGGGGCTGAGCAGATACCCCAAAATGTATCCATTTTAGTCCTTCACAACATGACTTCAACTCACGATTTCCATGTCTAGTAGTTTTCATGCATTCACGGTGATCATCTCAAACATTTCATCTCATTAAGTGCTGCATTTCAGTTTTCAGTCCTGGCTTCTCAGTTTTCTCCTCTCATATGGAGAAAATAGTGCCGATTCTCAGGATTTGGCAAATGATCTTCTGTGGGATTGACTCTTGGGGCAGGTTTAGGGGACACTAAGCCTTGGCAGAATGTTCAGCATCTTTATTTGGATTGGAACCAACATTGGATTCTAACAAACATGTTCTGGGAACAGGGGCATAGGCTGGGGGGTGGTCACTGCTGAGGCTAGTTATAATCCATAGAAATATCCAACGATGTAGCACACGCACATTCCAAGAATGGAAGGGGGAGTGGTAGGTCAAGCCCCATGTGTGAGTGAGATTCGGGACAGGATCACCTTGAGATAGTGCTTTTTCTGCCACGGTGTTACCTTGTGCCCTCTGGTTGACCTGGGCCTGGGAGATTCTGCCCATGCTTCTAAGTGGGCAGCAGCTAGGTTTCTGAGGCAAGGGCTTGGACTACAGTGCTGTTCTAGTATCCCAAGGAACAGATGTAAACAACTGTGATCGGGCCATGGCAACACCATTCAAAGCCCTTCTCCCTAGAGGCCCATACCCATCAACAACAATCCTGTCATCTTGGACAGCTGGTCCACCACACTCAGCATGCCAAGTCTCTACCGACTGGCAATTCCTGTTTTGTATTTTATCCTCTTTTGTGATGTCTGGTCAATCTTTTAAAAACTAAGCATCTTACCTCTTCGGTTAAACCATTTGGTTTCCATTTCATTCTTTCAGGATAATTCAATGTATTGATTCTTCCCTTTGCTGATAATCAACTTGGCAGCCATGCCTATGGGAAGCCGTTTTATTTAACTTGGTTCTAGGCATTTCAAACTGTTTCAAACTAGCTGAATGGGGGTAGCAGCTCCTGTGGACACTCATGGGAGGTTTTGAGCCATGTACTCAGATCCAGAGATAGTCTGAGCTGAGCCAGCCTAATGTGGAGTCTGCTGTTTGCCAGTTGTGTTATGTAGCATCTCAGACGGCAATCTGAGCGCTGGGGGGCGAATCGCTCCTGTTTGGTGCTTGAGGGGGGCCATGCATAGGGACAGCAGAGGTGTCTGGTGTCTGTCTGCTTCCCTCCAGCAGAGGACACTGACCTGAGCCACACTCTCTCCTGCTCTGCTGTTCTCCTGCCCCTTTGGGCAGGTCTCTATTTCGTGTCGCCAATTCTTTGCCAACTTCAATTCAAAGCCAAAGCCGTGCTGGGCAGTAGAATTTTTTGGATGTTTGGCGAGTGACATTGTATCAGAAGAGTCATGTGAAGGAGGCGAGAGATCTAAAAAATGCCTCCTTTGGCTGGGAGGCAGAAAACCTAACTCTGGGACTCTTTGTACCATATGATGTTGGAAAAGCTAACTCATGTCTCCATAACTCAACTTCTCCTCCTCAAAAATGGGCATGAACCTGACTTTCAACGGTTCCTGAGGCCACTGGGCAGGGTCAGGAGCTGTGTTCAAAAGTCTCTGAGTCCTGTGGTATAAAAAGCTCCCTGCTCACAAACAGAGATGATTATTTATCATGTTGTTACTATTTCTCAACTAGGCCAGACTTGGACTTCTGGCAGAATCCCACGTCTCTCTTCTTGGACTGAGTGCTTAAACTACTCAGAGAGCCAGTTTGTCCCGCCCTCCTGACAGACTGCCAGCTCATCAAATAATATTTATTGACCAGCCCCATGCACAGGGCATACCACTGGCAGCGGAGACTGCAAACCCTCTGAGCACAGACTGTTTCTAACTCTGTGTTCAGGACAGCAACTAGAAATTAGCAATCAAGAATAAGTTGAGAACACCATCTTGGGCTATTTTCTGTCCGGCAGCTGTGTGCATACAGGCTTCTGCCACGGGCCTTCTTAGCAAAAACCCACTCTCATTCATCTGTCCGCTCTGTAGCCCTGAGGATAGCAGCCTGCACTCTGTGGGCAGCAGCAACTCTCATAACTGTACCTATTTTGGGCAGATACTGAGGGAACAGGCGAGAATTCTTGTAGAGTTACATCGGGAAAGGATCTGCCCCAGATTTAGCAACTTACACATCTCAACTAGGAGTAGAAAAATGTTGAATATTGGAATAGGGAAAAGAAGCAAGAACAATGGAAGGTGCATTTATATCAGTTAAGGAGGAAAATTGAGGCCTGGGGCTATGGTGAAAAACAGCCTCTCCACTCCAGGTTTGGACACTCCTGTCTGTCTGAAGCAATGGCCTTTCTCTTCTGATGCTCTGGCAAGAGGTCCAGGAATTTCCCGGGAGCTCAGAAGGATGGGCTTTTTTCATTTCTCTAGATAAATTTGGAGGAAGACAGACTTCACAAGAGAATCTCAGAATAGTCACCAGATTGGGAAGCTGTCATGTGACAGAAAAGAACATTCTACCCAGGCAATGCTTTCAGGAAGGGGGTTATGGAGGAAAGAGAAGGCAGGGAAAGAGGATTACTTCATTGCTACATGGAATATGTACTCACATGTCAACACTTTCTTCTTGTTCTTTGTGCTTCTAATGCACTGAAGTGAACATCCAAAATGGACATCATCCAAGCAGTGCCAGTTTTTGACATGCCAATCTTGTGGCAGAAGAGGGGAAAAAGAGCTAATCGATTATGGCTAAGATACAGAGTATACCACATTTGCTCAGATTCCATTGCCTAACCACAATAAGTCATATGGCCAAGCCCAAAATTAATGCAGCAGATATGTAGACTCTTTTCCATAGCAGGGGTCACTTCAAGTCACATGGCAAAGGGCAAGGACGGGGAAGGGGAAGAGCAGCTGGGAATGACAAACATTCCACCACAGTCCTATATCATGACTCACTTATGTAGGTGGTATATCCCTTTCCTGTGGGCTTGGGATCTTTTCCCCAAGTCTGCACAGTGTTTAGGAGATGGCAAGTTCTCGTGAACTTTCTTTAATTGTGGTATAATATATAATTTCTCACTTAAACATTTTTAAGCACACAGTTCAGTAGCATTAAGTACCTTCACATTGTCTTACAACCATCTCTATCATCCATCTCCAGAACTTATTCATCTTGTCCAGCTAAAACTCTGTGCCCATTAAACTCTAATTCTATACCCTCTCTTTTCCCCTGGCAATCACCCTTCTATTTTTGGTTTCTATGAATTTGATTATTCTAGGACCTAGAGTCTAGCTAGGTACTTCATAGAAGTGGAATCATCAATATTTATCTTTTTGTGACTGGCTTCATTTCACTTAGCATAATGTCCTTAAGTTTTATCATTCTTGTAGCACATATCAGAATTTTCTTCCTTTTCTAGGCTGAGTAACATTCCATTTTATGTATGTTCCACATTTTTTTATACATTCATTTGTTGATGGACAATTAGGTTGCTTCCCCCTTTGACTATTACAAATAGCGCTGTGGTGAACACAGGCATAGAAATACCTTTTCAAGTCTTTCCTTTTAATTCTTTGGGGTATATACCCAGACATGGAACAGCTGGAACATATGGAGATTCTATGTTTAATTTTTTTTGAGGAACTTCCAACTGGGCATTTTTGGGGAGAAGTATTATTAATTTTGTCTGGTTTATAAGACCAGGGTAATAAGGATACTGCAAAGACTCTTTATTTTAGAAGATTGTTCTCCATATTACTTGTGAATGGTATAATAATAAGAATGAGAAGGAAATATAGTATTGATGCTAATTGACCAATGAGGATAAATGGATGTTCAACTGGTTGTCCTCCAATTCATGTTAATGTTAGTATATGCTATTAGCAATCAAAATAATCATTGACAAAAGGATTGGAATATTATATTCTGTTCTTGTGATGTATGAAGTATTGAGACAATAGCTAGAATAGAATGGAGAAAATTAGGCCTAGCATGCTCCCTAATTTCCTGGGAACGGAAGGCAGAATTGCATAAGTGAATAGGAACCATCATTCTGGCTTAATGTGTGTAGGAATGTTGAGGCAACTGACTGGAATATAACTGTCGGGTCTCCTAGAAAATATAATACCCAGATTAAAAATAAAAGTTCATTCGAATATCTTTAATTCTGTAGTATGAGTGGAATGGAATTTTATCTATTATGTCAGAGGAAATTTCTGATGGATTGTTAGATCCTGGTTCATGAAGAAATAATAGATGAACAATTATAAGGACTGAAATAATGAATGGGAGGATGAAGTGGAAGGTGAAGAATCAGGTAAGTGTAGCTTTATCAACTGAGAATCCTTCCCTGATCCATTCAACTAAGCTGATAGTGTGATAAGGAGATGAGTAAAGGCTGCTATGCCTCAGAAGGATATTTGACCTCATGGTAAAAAATAGCCTCTGAATGCTGTGGCTAGCACTATAAACAATAGGATAATTACAATGTCTCATGTTTCTAGGAAGGTATAGGACCTGTAGTATTAGGCCTCATCCTACATGAATAAATAAGTAGATGAAAAATATAGATGCCTCATTAGAATATAAAAATTACATAATTCAACCATAGTTTAGTTCTCAGAAGATGTGGGATATAAAGAAAAAGGCAATTATTGTGTCTAATGTACAGTGTGTAGCTAGAAATAGTCCTGTAAGAATTTGTAAAATTAAGCAAATTCTTAAAAGGGAGACAAAATTCATCATGATGAAATAATTGGTGGGACTGGTAAATCAATTAATGAATTGTTGATCATTTTGATTTTCAGATGTTGGTCATTAATATTCTTAATTGAAATCCAATAATGATTTTTCATGCCATTATCCCATGTGAGAATAATGATGATGTATACTGTATCTATTTCAAGTGATGTTTTTGTGATTGGTTTTATAGGGATTTTTTTGTTTTTCAAAACTTTCACCTATTTATGGCAGGTCAGAGCTCATTGTAAGTGGTGAGATTGGTCATGGTGTTGTGGTGAATTTGGTGATCTTCATTGTAAGTGGTGAGATTGGCTGTGGCATTGTGATGGATTTGGTGGACCTCCTTTAGGTATAATAGTTTTTAAAATTTATTTGGGAAGAATGTTGGTGGGTTTTGGTTATACAATAGCTATGGCTACTGAGAAATATCTGCGGTTTGAGTTTCTAATTAACTGTCTTAGAAATGTTTCTTTCGGGGCATTAATAGAGGTTATGGCAGTTTTATATGTCTTGAAAAATGATGAGGTAGAAATTGTTTTTAAGTTAATGGTTGGGAGATTGGGAGATTTATAATACTGAGATTCTGGGTTATTTTTAGCGAAGAGTCTATAGGGATTGCTGCATTATATAGTTATGGGATTTGACTGGTAGTAGTTAGTGGTTGAGTGTTGTTTATTGATATTATAGTATTCTGAAGATTATTCTTGGAAACAAAATAGAATCACATTAATTCAACGAGGAAAGAGAAAAATATAATTTAACTAGATCTTTTTGGTCAGAAATCAGTGTAATGATTTTTATTTGGAAGTGAGAAATGGATTTTGGTAGCACACGTTCTAGTCAAATTAAGTCTAACTCAGTAATAATGATGCTAATTTTTGCTTTGCTGATAAATTCATGAATGGTGGGTGGTTGTAAAATATCTGAGAAGGTTTGAGAATATGAATAGGTTTGAAGATAATCAAATTTTCAATTTTGTTGATTTCAAATGCCAGAATAAATTCTAAAATAGCTGTGACAAGGGCTGTTAATTTTAAGTAATAGAACATCTATTACTATATGGCTTAAGCTGTTGGAATAATACTGTTGGGGGGAAAAAAACTGGCGAAGATGCTCCCAATTAGAAGACAGCGAATGGAATTCATTAGGAGAGGGTTGCTTCATGAATTATAATTAAAGTAGAAAATTGAGGTTGTCCTAGAATTTTGAAGAAAATAATCTGGGTACTCTACATGGCTGTCAGGGAAGTGGCATTGCGAGTGACCAGTAGGGCTCAGGGGTTGGTGCTGGAGTCTTCCATAATTAAGTCTTTAGAGGTTAGCCTGCAGGGAAAGGTACTCCTGTAAATGCTAAATTTCCAATGATGAGTGAGGTTGTGGCAAAAGGTAATGTTTTAAATAGCCCGTGTTCATTTTTAAGGTTATGAATAAAACCCGTAACATATAAACAGTAATGCTCTGAAAAAGGCATGTGTGCAGATGTGAAGAAATGCTAGATATGATTGATTAAGTCAATTAGGCTTAATAGTTACTGTAATTAAGCCTAATTGACTTGAGGTAGACAAAAACAATTTTTTAAACATCACTTTGTGTGTGCGCACAGATTGCTGTAAATAGTGTGGTTATAGCTCTGAAGCAGAACATTATTGTCTGAATAGTTTTATTATTTTCTATCAGAGGATAGAAACTGATAAATTTAGCAAGAAAGCACCTGTTATGACTATTGTACTTGAGTGAAATAGGGCTGAGACAGGGGATGGGGCTCTCTATGGCGGAGGGAAGCAATGGGTAAAGGCCAAATTGGCCAATTTGCCATTTGCAGCTAGAAGTCCAATTGATAAAAGATGAGTGTGATTGAGGCTGAGTATAAAATTCTGTTTTAAGTTTCATGAGCTTAAATTATATACTACCCAGACATGGAAGTGCTGGAACATACGGGAACTCTAGGTTTAAGTTTTTACTAACGTCCATACTGTTTTTCACAGAACGTGGGCCTTCTTATCTCTAAAGTTGTGCTAGGCACGGACTTCTGCCCTAGATCTCTGTCAGAACCTTTTGAGCTCGGCGTGTCAGCATTTTGAAAAACCCTAACTTAACTCTGGTGCCGTGTCACATATAGAAATTTTTTGATCTTTGCAACCATAGTAAAACAAAGACTTATATTTTTGATATTTATTTTATATATTTAAATGCCATTTAACAAAGAAAAATCAACCAAAACAATGAGTTCGCGTGTCACCTCTGACACGCGTGTCATAGGTTCGCCATCACTGGTCTAGGTCCTAGACTCTCAAATATGGGAAGAAGCTGACTCTAGGTGAAGGTGTTCAGGATTTTGCTGACTCACCTCCTTTTCTAGCATTTGTGATGGGTGGGTGCAAAGTTAGAAGCCGTGTCAAATTGTGGGCTGCATAAGATTTTTCTTCTACTACCATTTTTCAATATTGACAGCAGAACGTTATTCTGCTTCTCTTGTTTGTTTGCTGCTGGTGATTTTTTGGGGGGCTTTTCGTACTTTCTGTTTGTTTTGTTAGAGTGGGGGAAGATTCTATGTTATTGTTTCATTCTATCATCCTGGAAATACTAGTATTTTCTTTCAGTTTTTGCTTAAAATTATATTATCTTCTGCACAATTTTAGTGATGGGACAAGTCATGAAAGAGACTTCAGCTGCAGGCTAAAATGTTTTAAAATTATTTGTGGGTTATCACATTTTCCATACCTCATCAAGAGAGTAAACAGTTCGTTGTAATTACACTAACTCTCACTAAGGGCTGCTACAATTTCCTTTATGTGGCAACGGAAGCCAAGTTTTGTGGTTCTGAATACCTTTGCTTTCATGAATAATTCAATAAGGCACTTACTAAACATGAGTAGTTGTTCCTATGCAACTGGGGGTGACATGATGGGAGCTTATTCAAGCTTTTTCAGCAGAGCTACGATATCATTTGGCTAGACGAGACTTAGATAGTTATTTACACAAATCTCTGCTCTACACTTGGAAGAAACTAAATAAAGCATTTCTTAGACTGCGGATACAGGTTCAGCAGGCAAGGAAGACATCAGCATAGGAATCTCCTAGTGATTATCTCCTAGTGATATCGGCCTTCGGTCTCAGGCTAACCCCAGAGGCAGCTTTCAGAGACCCCAGTGGGTCCCAAGGTCCCTACAAACAGCGAGTCCCTGCCCCTGGTAGCAGAGGCAGCTTCCAGAAGAGGAGGAGAATCCTACAGATCTTAGCCTCCCTGAGGCCAGGAGCAGAGCGTGGCTCAATCCCGGCCACTGTGTCCCGAGGGCAAATTTGCTGGGGGCTTCTGGGAACACTTCTTCCCTGGTAGAAAGTGACACACCACAGAAACAGGCCTCTGCTCTTTGCTGGCTGCTGTCTCTTCAGCATAAGTCCTAGAACGACTGCTGTCATCTCGCATATGAAGGAGCCATGGTTACAGGGAACCGGGCAGAGGGAAAGACGGGGAGGAGCCCGCTCCTGCAGAAGCTGGGGGACAGGGGGCTCCACTCTGGAGAGTCCTGCGTTTAGTGTTTAAGACTCTTGTTTAGTTTTGTACACTTGCAGCTAAGGGCCTTCTGATTAAAAGACGCTAAATGGAAATATAAGGACAGTGTAGTAAACTCTACTAAAGTGAAATGTACTCACTTTGGGGTGTTAACATGTACTTTCTTTTCGAAAGGTACCTTGTATGGTAATAATCAATGGCAACTTTTTTTTCATGTCCTTGCTTGGCAAAGTAAAAAGTTAGCCTCTCTCTATCAGCCTCCAAAGTAGTTTTGAAACTTCGCTGGCCCATGAAATGTGAAAGTCTGGAGGCCACTGCTATCACTTGAGAAAAACTCGTTCTTGGACCAGGATTCAGAATTGGTTTATGGCCCAGTTGCTCTCCTTTCTGGCAACTCTGAATGAAAGACCAGTGACTCCAACGCCTGCCCTTCGCTGGCTTTCCTGTTTACAAAGAAGAAAAGGAAAGAAAAGAGTCATTCACTAAGCTTTGACTTTTTGACTGAGATATCGACACAACATGGCTCATTCTCTCTGTTTTCCTCCCTCTCCCTGCCTCACTTGCACACACACACACACACACACACACACGAACACAGATGCACTTTCTGTGAGGATGAATATACCCATCACCTATATTCACCTATTATTAACATTTGTGACATTTGTTTTATTGCTCGCTCTCCACAACCCTCCTCCCCATTTAAAAAAAAAAAATCAGTCCTTTTGAAAGCTATTTGCAGAGATCATGGCACTTTCCTACAAAGAAAACTCTTTTTTTTTTTTTAAATATATATTTTATTGATTTTTTACAGAGAGGAAGGGAGAGGGATAGAGAGTCAGAAACATCGATGAGAGAGAAACATCAATCAGCTGCCTCCTGCACACCCCCCACTGGGGATATGCCCGCAACCCAGGTACATGCCCTTGACCGGAATCGAACCTGAGACCTTTCAGTCCGCAGGCCGACGCTCCATCCATTGAGCCAAACCGGTTTCGGCAAGAAAACTCTTAATTACACACTTTATTCCACAGTTGAGCCTGGTTACAATTAATTATTCATTACTAATGGTTACAGCTGGAAATTTTGCAGCAGAGTTGGGGACTGCAGGGGGAATTCAAGGGAAGTTCATTTACTGGGGGTAGCGTTTGACATGCTGTTGTAAAGGAAGTATGGATGGAATCATTTGCAGCAAGAAGGCTGTTGTACCAAGCCATCTTATGTGTTTAAGGCTCAAAGCAGCCATGGTCCAGGGGGTTGGAGAAGGAGCTTTTGCTACTTGTTTTTATAACACTCTTTTGAGACCAAGAAGCACAGATCAGTGCTGGATGGTCCTCTACTTGAATATGATTTGCAACAGAGAAACCAGACAGTCACTGGTGTTGGGAGAACTGTTTTCTCTTAAAGCCAGATCTTCAGAAGTCCTGTCGGGCTTGACTTGCCAGTGGGCAAGTGTCTCAATCACTCTCAGCTTCAGTCTCCTCATCCATCTTATATAATAAAGAGCTAATATGCAAATGGTCATCACACCCTCATGCCCTCACACCCTCACGTCAGGGCCAGGGGACCTGAGGCCGTGCCCCCTGCCCCAGCACCAGGCTGGGGAACCTGAGGCTGCACCCCCTGCCCGGCAGGGCTTGATGGGGGACCTGAGACTGCGTCTTCTGCCCTGTGGGGCTTGACAGGGGTGGGGTTGGCTGGGTCTGGGTCTCACATGATTTCGAGACATGCGCGGGTGGGCGGGGACTTGACTCTGGGTCCTGCAGCACACCCCAGGCTCTGACAGGAGGGAGATTTTCATATACATTTTACTAATTTTCTTTCATCTCTGACACTTCTATTATAGAGAAAGGGCAAATAGCAATATTAAAATATTTCCTCTAATTAATGCCTTTTTAATGTGCACAAATTTCATGCACTGGGCCACTAGTAGAATCAATAAAAATGATAATAAGATGATGGACAGAAAGTGCTTACTAGACTGCTTGGAATAGAGTACAAAATAGGAATATACAACATTAACTGGACTATACAATCATTGTTACTTTCCCCAAGTTTGGTGACAGTATTAGAGCACACTCAGTTTCACAATGAAAAATATAAATAATTTGTGAAGAGTAGTAGAGTCATTTTTTTAAAAAAAGACTTTATCTTGAAATGTATCTTTAAAAGATATCTGCTTAAATAATCCACAGTAGAGGAAAATATATATGGAAACAAGATTGGCCATGAGTCAATAATTGGTAAAGTTGGATGAAGAGGAGGAGAAGTCATTAAATGATTCTTTCAACTTTTGCACGTTTGAAAATTTCCAAAATAAACAAAAATAAAAAGCTTATCATTTACTGCCTAAAGCAAAGGACATTGACTTAATGTACCTATACAGGGTAGGGCAAAAGAAAGTTTACAGTTGTTCGAATGAAAAATAATACAACAATTAATAAATAATAAAACAAGAATAAACTTTATGTTTTGTGTACTCACAACTGTACACCTACTTTTGCCCCACACTGTATTTTCAACAGTGTAGGAAATCATTTCTCAGCATCCCTCACTCTTATAAAAAACATTGCACCAAACAAATTGATAATCCTTTGTCTTCTCCATTAGAACTCCCTGAAGGAACCCCACCTGTCTTATCAGGGCATTTCTCCTAGTCAATTATCAGGAATTGAATTATTATAAAGTTGACCAAATAATCAATCTGGTTAGACTAGTTGGGGAAGAAAATGTAAACATCTTTAACGTGACATCTTCTTCTTGATTCAGAGTGACAGTGGACTCCAAGAGTGTCCCCAACCATAGCTGTTATTACTAATTTTGGGAAACAATAATTCCTGACCACCCAAGGAGACTTTTTGAAGCTATTTAGAGAAAGAGGGCATGAATTTAAAATGATTTGGTTCTTTCTGGGAGTGGGGATGGGATATATATATATATATATATATATATATATATATATATATATATATAAATTATGATTTTTAAGGCACATTCCAACAAAAATGTTGGAAAAAGATTTTTTGATTTGTGTCTTGATATATGTTTTAAAAACCATAGGGAAGCCCTAGCCAATCTTTCTCAGTGGTTAGAGCATTGACCCTTGGACTGAAGGGACTTGGGTTCCATTCTGGTCAAGAGCATGTATCTCAGTTGTAGGCTCAATCCCAGTCCCGGTAGAAGCACATATAGGAAGCAACCAATAGATATGTCTCTCTCACATCCATGTTTCTCTTTTTCTGTCTCTCTCCATCTCTTCCACTCTCTCTAAAAATCAATGGAAAAAATATCCTTAGGTGAAGATTAACAACAACAACAACAAAACTGGTGAAAATCACACTTCAAAGTTAGATAAATAAGGGAGTAAAAAAAGATGTGCTACAGAAATTGAACACATAGGAAGTTATGGAGCTAAGAGAAAAAAGTGAAGGGAGTAAACAAAAACAAAACAAAATAAAACTCATAGACACAGACAAAAGTATAGTGATTACCAGAGGGAAAGGGCAGTTGGGCAATGGAGATGGAAGGAGACTTGACTTGGGGTGGTGAACACACAATACAATATACAGATAATGTATTATAGAATTGTACACCTGAAACATACAATTTTATTAACCAACTAGAGGCCCAGTGAATAACATTCATGCACTGGGGGGTGGGGGCAGGGGGTTTGTCCCTCAGCCTTATCTGCACCCTCTAGCAGTCCGGGAATCCTCGGGGGATGTCTGCCTGCCAGCTTGGGCCCACTCCCTGCCATCAGGTGGACATCCCTTGTCAGGTGGACATCCCCTGAGGGGTCCTTAGCACTGCCACGGAGGCGGGAGAGGCTCTTGCCACCACTGCTGTGCTCACCAGCCATGAGCCCTGCTTCTGGCTGAACAGTGCTCCCCCTGTGGGAGAGCACTGACCACCAAGGGGCAGCTCCTGCATTGAGCATCTGCCCTCTGGTGGTCAGTGCACATCATAGTGACCAGTTATTCCACCTTTCGGTTGATTTGCATATTAGCCTTTTATTATATAGGATGTCACCCCAGTGAATTCAATAGAAAAGAAAGAAAGAAAGAAAGAAAGAAATGAAGGAAGGAAGGAAGGAAGAAAGAAAGAAATGGGACACATAATTGTATAAATCTGGGCACATCAATATGACTGCTGGCCCTCAGTGGTAAGGTAGCCGAGCTCCTGGCCCCCAGCAGCAGCCTCATTAATGTCTCTGATGGACCTGGATTAATTAGCCCTGCTGGAAAGAGCATGTTTACTCCAGAGATTCCAGGACAGAGAATCCTGTAAGAACAGCTCTTTACCCACGTCTGGGGCCTGGAGAAGTGGTTTGGCTTCCTGGATGTGATGTAAGGCTCACTCATCCTGAGAGGTCAGCGCTCTTTCTTCTCCCTGACAGATAACAGGCCACTTAGGTGGTCCAGGCTCCGGCTAATTTTAGAACTGGAAATAGAAAAGCATGCAGTGAAATGCTAATATGATGTCAATTTTAAGTTGGGTTATAAAGTAATGCCAATCATTTTTAGGCAGAACATTGTACACAAATGAGTGAACTCCATCAAAGTTGTCACTTACTCAAAGCATATTTGGAGTTTCTTTTGCAGTATCACTTGGCGTCAATTGTAGGACACTTGTAGCCAAATGATTATAAGCAATTTACTCACCAGATTTTGTTTTAAGACTTTCACAAAAATCAAACCCACCCGATACTGGAAGATATACAAGCAACTTAAAACATGTTTTGAATGACGACTTTACTCTTAGAATGAGTACAGAGAGAACTCCAGTGCTTACATTTTGAGAGTTAAGTTCTAACATATTGATTTAGAACACCAGACATAAGAGATAGTTGGTGCCTATAGTTTTTGCAACTAAGATTAAATATGGGACAAAATAAAATAGTGGGTCCCCTACACTTCCTCCAGCAGGAGCGCCCACATTGGCGGGCACTTGGACCCTGAGTCAGTACATAATGACATCTTCCTGGCTCAACAAATACTTTCTCTTTTTAAACTCAAAATAAAATACTTAATTTCTCAATTTTGCTTTTTATGTTCTAAAGTTTAAGACTATGAATCAAATGATTTTTATTGCAATTAGTTTAGCCGTGATAACAGTTTTTGTTACTCACTTTAATTCAAATTCATATTATATTTTAGCTACTTCTGTGGGTATTGTTACAGAATACCACAGAATATCAAATAATTCTCTTTATTGTCTAGATTCCTAGAATTCCCAGATATTGCTATTTTTTTGAAGTTGGAATGTCATCAACCTTTGCCTTTATATTTATATAGATACATAGTATCAGTATACTTTTATTCTAACAATAATACACCCAACAAACAGGAACTAGTTATCTATTAATTTTCATCAGATTAATTTGAATGATTGAAATAAAATATCAAAATTAATTATATTGAAGAGCGGTATGCCTTTTGATTGCCTTTGAACCACAAAAGCAATTTTTTAGTGTATGTAAGCTTTGGTTTTCCTTCTCTTCAGCCCTTTGAGTGACCTGGCTTGGGGAGGAGTTGGGGCAAAGGGGCAGAGGGACATGAGGTCCATCTTGCCAGGCTGAGCCAGGCCAGTGCAGCTGCTGGCCTGGGCACAAGCGTGGGCGGCCACCTGTGGCTCCCAGCACAGCTGTTTGGTAGAGAGCCAGCCAAAGCCCCGTCGGTGGGGTGGAGGCAGGTGGCCAGTTGGGCGGCCAATACATTCTGGCATGAGCTGAAAGAACACCTGGTTCCACTCTGTGGACCCACCACAGAAGGTCAAAGAATGTGCCTGCTGGCAGCAACCTAATGGCCCAAGTTTTCAAGCCCCAGTGGTCCTGCTCTGACTGAAACAGAGAAAAACCCACCTTTCTTTCTCAAAATTTACCCCAAAGCCAACACAGGAATCATCCGGCTCCAGTTGTGTTGAAATAGGTCAGTGAGGCCACCTGGCATGTCTGGAAATGGTGGGGTGTGTGTGTGTGGGGGGGCGGGGGGGCAGTTGTGGCTGTCAAGCAGGAACAGGCTCTGTGATTCAAAGCTGGACGTTTCAGGAGGCAAGAGCCTTCATGTTGTGTTTGGCTGCTAACTGCCACTGCAGACCCAATCCTCCTCCAATGTCTCTGATCTTCCTGCTCCTTCTCTTCCCGTGAACTCTAACTACATGCTTGGGAACCACTGTGGGCCTCCACTAGTCATTTTGTCACTGGACATAGAAACTTTCATAGTGAACACCACCACCTACCGAGACAGGAGACCGAAGTTCTCCCTTTCCCTGACCCCTGAGGTCCCTCCCAAGGCCTTGGGCCCACTGCTTCCCAGGAAGAAGGACCCCGTTTCCTCTGGCCTGGGGAGCCAGTGTCTCTCTGGCGGAGGAGCATCCTTCTTAACTTCCCTGTCCCAAATGCAGACCAGGCAGCTCCCTTCAGAGTGCCAAAGAGATGAGGTCCCCCTCTTGGTTCTGTGGCCCTAGGCAGCTTAGCCTCTCTGAGCCTCAGTTTGGGTACCTGCAAATGGGGATTAATAGCATTGTCCTCACAGTTTTGTTGCCACCCATTCAATGAGAGAGCATATATTAAGTACCTAGCATAGGGCTTTGCACAACCAGCACTCAGTAAATATTGGTTGTATGAATGAATGACTATAGCTGATGCCACTCATAGACACAGAGGCCACACCTGGCCCTGAACTGGAAATTCCTGCTGCTACATTTGCTTGGGATTTTAGGGGCCTCATCTCACAATGACTGCTTACAACTCTCCTTGCTGGGAGACACAGATCAGGCCGCTCCAAGACTTTCATTGGCCTGGAGCTAGTAGAAGCCACCCCCTGCTGAGACATTGACCAGAGGAAAGCATTTGACTTCTGGGAGGTCTGGAGCTGGTGGGTTCACTTGCTCCTTCTCATGTGCAACTTCTCTGTAAGGCAAGGAAGGCATCCAAGCCAAGATCCAAGAAGAGACCTCTTCTTTCTTTCTCCTCTTTCTCTCTCTTTAATTTTAGAGAGAATAAGGGGGGGGGGGGGGGCAGGGCAGAGAAAGGCACATTGATTGGCTGTTCCACTTATTTATGATTCATTGGTGATTCTTTATGTGTCCTGACTGGGGATCGAACACTCAACCTTGGCATATCGGGGGTGACACTCTAATTGACTGAGCCACCCGGCCAGGGCCAAAAAGAGACTTGTTGATTGAACGTCACAAGCCTTAAGGTCTTGGGCAGTGGAATCTGACTGGTCATGATGTTCTATTACCTGGAGAGATTGTTCCTGCCTGGTGCTCCCAGGCCTTTGTGTAACTACAGTGTCGTTCCAGTGAACACAGGATGCTGCTGTGGACATTAGCTGTCATCACCTATGCAGCTCAAGGTTTCCAGTGGGCTAAGGAGAGCCATCCACCAAAAGACAATACAGGCCTAATCTTGGTTCCCTCTCAGAGTGAAGCCAGTCCTCAAACCTGTTCCATTTCTAGCCTCAGGTACTACCTATCTGAGGGTAAAACGAGGGGCAGGGAATGCCAGAAATAACCCCCTCAGAAAGAGATGGGAGAAAAGACCATTTTCCTTTTAGGTCCTAGCTTGAGGTTTTCAAGTCCGAGGCATGAAACCATTGTGAAACAGCTGTTCTTTAAAAAAACAAACAAACATAAAAACAACCTATGTTAGTTTATTCCACACATTCTAATCATACATACTAATGAGACAGAATTCCAAACACAGCTTCTCCGTCACTTTTTTATTCCATGGCTGATCTTTTCTCTTTCCTGTGATCACTTACTTAGAATCTTCCAGTCCTTGTGGGCTGTGACCATTGTTTTTCCTTTTTGAACTACACCTTTCCCCTTCTTTTAAAAGTAATGGAAGTTCACCCTAGACAGTTTGGCTCAGTGATTAGAGTGTCAGCCCACAGACAGAAGGGTCCTGGGTTTGATTCCTGGTCAAGAGCACATACCTCGGTTGCAGGTTCTGATCCCAGCCCTAGCCAGAGAGCATGCAGGAGGAAGCCAATCAATGTGTCTCTCTCACATCCATGTTTCTCTTACTCTCTTCCCCTTCTCACTCCTTTCCAGTCTCTCTAGAAAAATCAATGGGAAAAATATCCTCGGGTGAGGATTAAAGAATAAAGTAATGAATCTTATCCTAGTCAAATAAATTCACACACATTTTTTCTTGCCAAGATCAATACCCAACTTACTTTCTAATTTCCTTGAAAAAAAAGGTCACCTGGCCTTTTGGAGCATAAAGTCTTAAGGGATGATCTTAGTGCTCTCCAGAGAGTGGCAGACCTCCAGGGAGGGAGGTAGATTGTTGTGGGGTCAGTGCTCTAAGACGGATAGTGTCCTTTAGTCATTTCAAAGAGGTGGGGGGCGGGGGGAGAGGATAAAACATTTAACTGAAAACTTGAAAACCACTGTAGGTGAAAAGATAGACTCAATTCTGAGGAATCTAAGCTAAGGCAGGCCTTGTTTCTTGGTATTCCCCCTCCCCGCCCCTAGCAGAACTACTCTTTGAAAATGCAGTGGGAAGTTAAAACGGTGGGTCCCAGGGTCTTCTCATTAATTGAACTTTCACAAAACTTCAGCCACTTTTGGCTTCCAGGATGACTTTGGGGAAATACTCCCCAAGATGACCTAATCATCTCACCTGATTTCTTCTGATGTGTAAGATTGAATGTGTATGTCTGAGGCGTGGGCCACCATGCTCAGGCTTTCCACATCTTCTTATGTAATCGATGGAGCTGTCCTTATGAAAGGACTCAAATAGCTAAGCAGCAAACTGGCTGCTGAATTTCCTTTGCATAAGACAGTGAGCCCAGCTCAGCAAAGACTGCATGTCTGAAGGTGGGAAAGCATACCTCTCATGCTTCTATGCTCCCCACGTTGACTATTATGCATTCTTGACAAGTATGCATTCTTCTGTTCGGCATTCATTCTTTATTTACATGGAAGGCAAAAAGAAGGAGGGGGCAAAAGAGTTGTAATCCAAGTGACTAAAGGTATGTGGCTGTGGCCAATCTGGACTTCTCTAGTCTTAGAATAGCTGATTGATGGCATCTGAGGATATAGCCCTGCCAAAAATATCCAAAGCCCTTGCATTTAGATATTACTGAAATACAAACAGGTACAGCCTAGCCAGCATGGCTCAGTGGTTGAGCATCGACATATGAACCAGGAGGTTATGGTTCAATTCCCAGTCAGGGCACATGCCCGGGCTGTGGGCTCAATCCTCAGTATGGGGCTTGCAGGAGGCAGCCAATCAATGATGCTCTTTCATCATTGATGTTTCTATCTCCCTCTCCCTTCCTATCTAAAATCAATAATAATAATAAATAGGTACAATCTCTGGGGAAGGTGACAAGGATTCAATAAATTAACTCAATCCTGGATACTACCTGGAAAACTAGGATAATATAGCTGTGGTATTCCAAGGGATAGCTCCTGCAAGTTTAATACCAGCTGTTCAAGAAATTGCCCTAACTGGTTTGGCTCAGTGGATAGAGCGTCAGCCTGAAGGGTCCCAGGTTCGATTCCGGTCAAGGGCATGCACCTTGGCTGCGGGCACATCCCCGGTGGGGCGTGCGCAGGAGGCAGCTGATCGATGTTTCTCTGTCATTGATGTTTCTAACTTTCTATCCCTCTCCCTTCCTCTCTGTAAAAAAATCAATAAAAAAATATTAAAAAAAGAAAGAAAGAAATAGACAACTTCCATTGGAATCATTCTTACAAGCTGAATTTTTATTTTTACTAAATTATCTATGTTAATAAAAAATCTGTGCCTGGTGTGGAATTTCACTCCATCAAGTGTTACAATGACTTTTCATTTTCATTACAAGCAGGAGAATGAATGAAGGACAAGTGTTAGGAAACATGGCAATAAATTAGAATATAATTTACAAAAGCAAAAAAAAATAAGTAACAGTGTACCACATTAATACTGAGTACAAAATAATAAGCAACAACTAATCACAATAATACAAAGGTAATTTCATTCTGTATTATTAAGGATACCTATGTGACATTCACTCAAATAAAAGATTCCTAATGAAATGAACTGATCGGGGAGTCATATGTGTTTCAAGGGGTTTAATCAGTTGGGGATATTTCCCTTTCAGTTTTGAGTAGGCTTTTCTGCCAGTGGCAGATACTGCTCTCAGCCATGGGGTACCAGCTTCCTTGGGGTTCCCTAAGTAGTCTATAGAGCTCACTATTTTTGGAGGGCCTGCATTGGGGGCTCGGCCTCCACTGATGATCCTGCTGTTACTATTTAGGAAAAGAGCGTATGTAGCCACGCGGTTGACTACAGAGCAGCAGCGGTATTGTGGTGTGCTGTGGAATGTGACATTTTTCCTCACTCGGATTTTAATTCAGGGCCTATCTGAAATGTTTAGTCCTATTACGTTCTGTGCTTGGTTTCTTCTGAGAAGGTGACCTGATGCTGGCCCTGGGAGCCCCCTGGTGCTGTGCACACCCCAGAGGGCACCGGCTGCCCTCCTCTTCCACAACCAGTCAGGGGTGCCTGGTGCCCGGGAGGATGGCCCTCGCAATGTTCGTTTCCAAGTGAGGTAAAAAAAAAAAAATAGCCCTTAATCAATAATGTAAGAAATCTGTTTAAATAAACATATGAGCTGATATTTATGTTGGAGAAAAGCAGATCCTGATGGCAAACCTGTGCCTAAAATGCCACAGAAACCACTCATCTTTTGTCTGTTTCACCAGATTAGCACCAAGTTAACTGCTCTTTGCAAAGCACCACGGGAATTCAGTGCTGGGGCCCCTGGCCCTCCCTTTGCTGAATGGCTAAGACGGCACCTGGGCAGTATTCTGAGGCAGCATGGACAGGGGCCCTGACAGCAACTCTCAAGTATTGTCAACAGCTCTCCCTGGAAAGCGCAGGGACATGAGCTGTGGGGTTGAGAAAGCAGGTGATGAGAGACAAATGAGCACGACTGAGTGTGCAGAACCCCATCCCATGCTGACTCTCCACAGCACAACTGAAATCTAGGTTGGTTTTTGGAGTCTGAGTTTCTCCTCCTTTCTGAAAGCACCTAATCACCCCCATCAAGTCATGGTCTAGGTCAGGGGTGGGCAAACTTTTTGACTCGAGGGCCACAATGGGTTCTTAAACTGGACCGGAGGGCCGGAACAAAAGCATGGATGGAGTGTTTGTGTGAACTAATATAAATTCAAAGTAAACATCATTACATAAAAGGGTACGGTCTTTTTTTTTTTAGTTTTATTCATTTCAAACGGGCCGGATCCGGCCCGCGGGCTGTAGTTTGCCCACGGCTGGTCTAGGTCGTACACCTGACGTGGAGTCTCAGAGCATAGTGATGGATGTAAGTCAGATATGCTCTTCAACTGCAAGTAGTATCTTTACAGAGTAGCCATTTGGCTGGAGTGTGAGGTGTCGGTGTAGCATAGTGGACACATGTGTAGGATACAGAGCACATTCAACGGAACCTGCTGCAAGCTACAAGTGTTCAAGTACAAAATATTCATATAAACAAGTACCCTCTTTTTCTTCTTTCTTTCTTTCTTTTTAAATTTCACTGTCATGGGTTTTGATGAGCATGATGTGAAACTTGTGGATAGGGAATGTGTGAGCTAGTCAATTTAAATTAGGTGGATTTGATTCTAGAATTTGACCTGCTCAAGAAACTGGGTTTCACATTTAGTTGATGTTCAGAATAACCATAAAAAATATAAAATACTTGGTTGAGTGACTATTAAAATTAGGCTTTGTGATCTCTAGTCTTCATGAGTTTTTCTTCTTTGGTTGTTATCCCTTGCCTACTTTAAAACTCAGAGAAATAGCATGTTTACGTGCAAGCACACTCATCTACCCACACACTCAAAAGCGCCCACACACACACACACACACACACACACACACACACACACACTTGCTCCCATATAAATAAATGCCCTCCTGCCATATCAAAGAAGGGACATCTGGAACCCATCGTAACTGTCAGCAAAAGGGTCTGCCTGGTTGTTACTGAGCCAGTCTATCTTTTTTGCCTGGTATCGTCTCAGTAAGCTTAGTGTAGGTGCAGCCACCCAGTGGGGCAGAAGCCATTCTGTGGCTGTAAACACGAGTGAGTTGGAGTGACTCTTATTAAGAGCTGAGGCATCCCTGTGTGATGGCAGCACAGGACCTGGTACTTGAGTCTCTACCATACCCCAGGTCTGGCTTCTGCATGACACTGAAATGTTTTTCTCTTAAAGTGTTAAGGAGAATCTCAGCTTCACTTGCACCATGGCAGGCGGGCCACAGTCTGTTAGCACTGAATTTATAGAGCTGCACAGCTGCAGTAACTGAGGCACTGCTTTCAACTAAGTCCTTCACTGTCGTTCGGTTTAATGTAGTTTTATATATGGCTCACAGCAGTGTTCAGAACAGGGAGATTATTCCTAAGGAAATTAAGTAGAAGGAAGAAAAAAAATCATACAAACTTTCATTAGTCTTGATTTATAATTGCTCCTTAAATTACAGGTTAAAGCCCAGTTTAGAATTTAAATGGTGGTGCTGTTGTAGTGAGATAAAGTATAGTAAATATTTTTTTAAGCTATGATTTAAGATTTCTGAATCTTCTTTACTTCCATAGTTGACCAAACCATACCAGCTACATTTTAAACAGTTTTAAATACAAATGGATTCAGTGTCATTGCTAAGTCTATAATAAAAATTATCTTAATGGTCCAAGGAGGTAAACAGGCTATTGGATTTACTCGAAAGAACACAAACGGTCCACAGTAAGCAAGTCTCCCTGTGTTGTTTGGATCTCTCCAATCTGGCATTCCCTCCTAAAACTGTGTCCAGCACTTTGGATCAATAAATCCTACTTCACAGAAGTTAAAATAATATTGAAATCCTGTCAGCTAGGGCTGACCAGTGGTTACGTTTTCCACAGGGTAATGCATCTGCAAGGACATCAATCCTCTTCCTCCGGGTGGCTCTCTGTGATGGACACGTTTCCAGGATGAAATGACAAGGCTCTTTCTACGGCTTTCCGTGGGTCACTGTCCTTGGCAGGTCTTACAACATATCTGTCTGAAGTATGCTCGATTGCAGAACTGGAACTTGTACACCAGCGGGCAGTAAGCCACTTTGCTCACATCTTTGCACTCTAACGAATGGGGGCAGAAAATGGAAAACAATTAGAGGCACATAAACAAGGACATAAACAAGCCAATGAGCCCGGATGCTGGGCAAGGACCTCCCCTTGTGCCAATCCACCTTGGCTTTCGCATGCATGTGGTTTTTGTTTTTATTTTTAAGCATACCCTGTCTGGGACAGCCTACCAGAAACATTCTTTTGATATATTTTAACACAAATTTTAAAAAAAATGTGCAAGGCTTTTCTCCCAGACTTTTATAAGTATGGTGCATGCCCACTGTGTCTTGAAAGAATTACCATTTGTTTGGATAAGTGATCACTTTAGACAGCTTCGAAACATGAGTCATTTTTCTTACAGCGCTTTTATTGCTTCTTTCTCAAGGGTTATTTTATTCACAGTGCAAGGTTATCCAAAATCAAACATGAGTTGCATTGTTTGATACCAAAGTACACATGTCTCAAGAGAACCTCTGCATCTGTGAGGCGTGGGGCTGGGCCCGGGTGAATGAAAAGGATTGCTGACAGTGGCCTAGATTCAGCAACTACACTAGACAAAGAGGGAAACTTTGAGGGGTTGGCCTCAAATGGCAGCAGTCTGTGGGTTATGGAAACATGTAGAAATGTCTTTTTTTAATTTGGAAGTGAGACATGGCCTTCTTTTTTCCTATGTGTATTTTCTCCTCGGTGCTAGAATTGCCACAGCTGCAGCCTGCACTTCTTGCAGCCAGAAGGTGAATAAATGATTCTTTCTCCATCTCCCCTTGAGGCTGGTTGCAGAGGATGGGGCTGAGAGCCACCTCATACACACACACACACACACACACACACACACACACACACACACACACACAACCCCACTGCTGCGAATAATGATATTCCTCTCCAGTCCTCTGGTCACTTTTATCTGGGGATTTTAAAATACTTTGTAAACCTAGTAATTAAATTTCCATATGCCTCCCAGAATCAAAGTTCCACCCTCATTTTTCCAGGTGGTTACACTGAAGCATCCTGGGTAAATTGTTGAAGGTAATTAGAATCAGGCAGAACACTGGGTCAGGTTTAGTGGAACAGAAGAGTGACTGGTTGTTGTTGTTTGCTTGGTTTTTTCCTGGCTTCAGAAATTCTCTAAAGTTCTAAAAGATCATGTCTATGGTACAGAGCCATGTGATAAGCATGGAAAATTAAATGCAAAGGAATGGGCAAGTTTACAGTTGTTATTATTGAAAACCAGGTAACAATCGTGTTGATCACACTTTCAAGGTTCTTTCAGTGAAAGACTTAACATTGTAAACTGTAAGCCCCAACCCTCTGGAAATATAAGTTCTGCTACCACTGAACTCGTACTCAAGATTCGATTTACAGAGAGAATACCAATGAGAAATTCGAATTAAAACTTTCCACCATAGGATTCTCAATAAATTTAAGTTTTGGCTGAAAGCAGGTAGCAGAGACAGAAAAACTTTCTGTAAACTTTGCACTAAAATAGACAATTCAGTCAATATTTGGTCTATTGAGTTCGAATTTGAGGTGAAAAGATCCCCATGTATTTTAATTTGGAGGTCACTTGTTATTTTAGTGGGGTTTTTTTTTTCTTTTCCTCTCTGTCATGACCTTTCAAAAGTACCCAAAGAAAGTTCAGACTAAGAATATTTTTTGTGGAAAAAAAGTTGTATCAGTGTAACCACGAGGAGCATATTGTCAAGGTAATGCAGTTATTAGAGTGGTGAGAAACGCTGGCACAATTTCCCTCAACTTTAGTTCCAAGTCACCATCCTCGTGGGCAGCCCGCCTGGGAGACTACTGCGCTCACTCTCTGCAATCGGGCTTCGTGAGCTGCTCAAAGTACCAAATACACTTTAGCATTGGCCTTCTTTGCCAAAATATAAAAATGATTTAGTTGATAATCAGATAGAAGAAGACTGGTTGTTTTAATAGTACAAGGAAATAAAATTAGAAGCCAGACTGCCTGGGTTTAATCCTAGTTTTATCATTTACTAACTTTATGGCTCTGAACAAACCACTTAACCTCTCTGTGCCCAAGTTTCCTCATTGTAAACAGGGGTGACAAGAGTGCCCACCCCCATCTGTAACAGGTAGAACCTGTGCTATCACCTAGTGCATGGAAAGCCTTCAGTAAGTGTAGAACAATGAATTACTGTTACTGTGACCACTGTTAGCTATTATCTCTTACTACCTGATGACTGTGAGTTGCGCTCAATGAGGATGCAACATTTAGATTGCTACTGAGAAGATGCTGTTCTACAGGCACACATCAGTTTTCAGACCAAACAAAGAAGAATATTTCCTGGGAATTATACAACTGTATTGGGAGATTCATTACTCCATTTTTGGAAGAGTTGCTGCACAAGAAACTTCACAGATTTTTTTCTTTTAGATTTAGACTTTGGAATCTGATTCAATAATCTTACCTAATAATATACAAAGATGCTAACTGACCATACCTTTGCTATGCTAACCAGCCAATCAGGAGGGTATGCAAATTAACCTAACAAAGTTGGCAGTTAATTTGCATACATAGGCCTGACAGCGCTGGGGCTGGCTCTGGCCAGAGCCCTGGTCAGAGCGAAGGCCTGGGTCCCAGGTGCCAGAGGAAAACCCGTGCCAGCAGCCAGGGGAAAGGAAGGCCTATTCCACGAATCTCTTCGTGCAACAGGCCTCTAGTAGATAATAAATGACCAGCCAGTGTGGCTCAGCAGTTGAGTGCTGACCCATGAACTAAGAGGTTGATGGTTCAATTTCTAGTCAGAGCACATAAATGGGGTGCAGGCCTAATCCCCAGTAGGGGTTGTGCAGGAGGCAGTTGATGGGTGTTTCTCTCGCAATGATGTTTCTATCTCTCTGTCCCTTTCCCTTCCTCTCTCTAAAAGTCAACTTAAAAAACATATAAAAACAAAAACAGATAGAGTCAAAGAAGCATCGAACAGACTGTCAAACTACAGTGGGAAGGCAGGGGAGGGTTGGGGGGGGGGTAAGAGATCAACCGAAGGACTTGTATGCATGCATATAAGCATAACCAATGGATGCAAGACACTGTGGGGGGGTGGGGGGAGAGAGGGGAGGGCAGTGCCAGGGGGTAGGGGAGGCCGGGGGGAGGTCAATGGGGAAAAAAAGGAGACATATGTACTACTTTTTGTAATACTTTAAACAATAAAATAAAATTTAAACATAAACAAAAATAAAACACATCAAGCTAAAAAAATAATAATAAATAATGAGTATAATAAAATATTCATAAATAGTTTTTCCCTCCAACTATTCCTCCATCCATCCATTAGGACCCTTGCAAATATAGATCCTGGGGAATTTGGAGTTTAGGTGGGTGCTGGAAATGAGAAGGCAGCTTGGGCATGCAGAGGCCCAGAGTCTTTTAGGCCAGGAGCAGTGTCTAGCCTAGGGGTAGACTGGAGGCCAGCGGCCAGCGTGTCTCTCTCTGACCTTCCCAATACCTCTGTTCGTTGGTTCCCAACTAATCTGATTGTGACTAACTTGACTGAAAGCAGGATGTCAATTGGGTCCTGGGGGCAGGATCAAGCTTAGGGAGATTGGAACTACTCATGAGTACCCAGGACCTGCCTGCACCAGCAGCACAAAACCGTGAGGAGCAGCAGATCTGGGGTCAGGTAGGCCTGGGGGTGAATTCCAGCACTGCCTCCTCCCAGTGGATTGGTTGTCCTAGGCCAGTGGTCGGCAAACCATGGCTCGCGAGCCACATGCAGTTCTTTGTCCCCTTGAGTGTGGCTCTTCCACAAAATACCACCTGTGGGAGCGCACGTACAGTGCGAAGTTGACTTAAAACTTTAAGTAAACTTTATTAAGTTAATTTTAGGGAACGTTGTGGAGTGAAAGAAGATGTAGTGTCGAGGATTGAGAAAGGTATGTTGAGATGGTTTGGACATATAGAGAGGATGAACGAAAGGAGATAGACGAAACAAGTATACAAGACGAGTGTGGATGGGAGAGTTGGAAGGGGTCGACCTCAGCGGATGTACCTCAATCAGAGTGAGGACGTTTTTAGCAAAGGCCAGCTTAGGAGCACCCTAATTAAGTTAATAACAATGTACCTACCTATACAGTTTAAGTTTAAAAAATTTGGCTCTCAAAAGAAATTTCAATCGTTGTACTGTTGATATTGGGCTCTGTTGACTAATGAGTTTGCCGACCACTGTCCTAGGCCAAGTTACTTTACCTCTCTAAACCTCAGTCTGTTCATCTGTGAAACAGAGACAGTGATAAGACCTGCTCACCGGAAGTTGTGGGGCTTATGTGAGATAATACTTCTAAAGCATGGGCCCGTGGTGCTTAACACAGAGGAAGCACTCAGCTTACTGGCTCCTGTTATGATTGCCACGGACACATCTGCCTGTGAAACAACCACCTTGTATTAATTCTCTGGGATCCACCTCAAAATGTGCTCAGGCTCTGAGAAAGGGTTACACGTCAGCACACATGAGCAAATGAATGCAAAGATATTAAACAGAGAGCAGGTAAGTTATGATGGGTGGGGTGGGGTGGGGGCGAGCCGGGGAGTATCCAGGGTTGGGGACTGCCAGCACTCGGACCATGGGCCTTGATGAGATGCTGAAATGGTGACTCCTGGGCTATAGAAGGACGTTCAGCCTCAGTGGAGTGTAGGGGGTTCCCACAAAGGAGGGTGTGCAAGGACCATTGCGCTCCCATTTTTTGGTTTTGCCTTCTAGGGACTACCCAACTGGAAGAAGTAGTCTTTGGATTGATGAAAACCTATTCACCAAAACTCAACTATTAACTGGTCTTTTATTCTCTTGGCCTTTTCACTCCACAAGAGCTTAACCTAGTAATACTAACATTAAAAATAATTTGCCAAATGCCTCCCATGTGCCAAGCACTGCCTTAGTCCTTTTAAATATATAGAACATCAGCTTTGCACAGATGGAAAAACTGAAGCTCAAAAAGGTTAAGAAACTCATGCTGGGTCACACAGCTAGTTGGTCTAAGAACTAGGACCAGAACTCAGGCTTGTCTGTTTCCAAAATCATCTATTTTGGCAGCACTCTTAGCATCTAAACGAAATAAAGGTTTCTGCCTGTCAGTGCTTCTGTGTTCTTGGCTGATACCACTGATGATAAGTCAACCTTTGGGTACACTGTCAGGAGGTTTGCTCTGCCACCTGAGAGAAGGGAAAATGTTTTTGAAAGAGGGTTCTAGGTCACAGGCGTTCAGAATAGCCCAATACTTCTCTTCAGCTATTCCTTTTTCCCTAACTGTTGTAAAATTATGTGAGTGAAAGGTGATTTTAGACACACCAAGACGTTTTAAGGCTCCATTATTACAGAAAGCTAAATGTAATCTTAACAATATTAGTACCAGTTTTAAATGATACGGGTACACTCAGCCCATCTGTCACTTTCCGAGCTTAGTGAGAGGATTGATTTGTTGAGCACTTGGAATAACTCATTAACATTTGCTGATGTAGTAGCGAGGCCTTAATTATAAAACTTACCATTTACTAGTGTGTCGCATCCTCAAAGACCACTGAAAACATGAAATAGTCATTTTACTCCCACCCTTGAGCCCCTACACAGCTTACAATGGTGCTAACACCATTCTGGAAGAGTTGTGTACAAATTAAATCACATTTTCCCACTGACCTCAAAACAACAACAGGAAAGTTCTGCTTTTATTTCTAAATGATCTTCAGTTGGCATTGATTTCTAGCTAATATCTAAAAAGTAAAAGGCTCTCTATACCCAAGTAATACATAATCTGAAAATAATTAATTAGACTAGGAGATCTAGTGAAAGGAATCCTTTAGTTGAGGTAGAATCTTTTGTAATAAAATCTCTCTGTAATTGATATATTTTGAAGATTTGGTTTTCACTATCCTATTTTCTTCATACGATACACATATGTCTACTGCTTTTTAAGTAGTGGCTTCTGAGCCAGGAGAGTCAAGGATGTTAAGATGAAGGAAGGAGCCCGATTTTCTCTTCTACTATCATCATGTACAGTTAAGTACTCGTTTTTTCTCATGAGGCTGCTGGAAGGGTGAGAGGTCCTTACTGTGTGGTTTCTAGGAAATATTTTGATGCTCTAACTAGTCTCTCCTTTTTTTTTTTTTTAACATAATCACCCCAATCCAAACCCAGGGCCAGAGACTTCTGGTGGGAATGACAACTTAAGAAGAAACCCTAAATTCTTCTTAGGGAGACTTGGGAATAAATCCAGGAATAAAAGCCAGCCAGTAGGCCCTGCAATGTGAACTAGAACCATTCCTAGAGTCTTAAGTAACTTGCCAGGTATCCTGGAGTGGGTCTCGATATTAATCTGGGTTTTGGTAGAGTTGAATGATAAAAATTAGACACCCTGTTTCACAGGCAACACATGACTCTACTTATCATTGATATTCCAGTGGGGTTTCCCCCCAGGTGCTTTACATTAATCTTTCAAAACCTGGACCTAAAAGACATAGTTTCAAAATACTCATACTGAACGGAGGCTTATGAATTTAGGATGCCAATAGATTCAGATTCATTGTGACTCTGATGGCTTGGCTTTGTCCAAGGAGTACAAGGACAACTCCCAAAATGCAGCGCTCTTGTATTTAACTCGTAAAACATTGCAAAGCCTGCCTAAATTTTATCCTTGGAGTGAGCTGGGATACACAGAGACATATCTTCCCATGACCCAGTTGGACCATTTGGCATCTTTCTTTGGAGAATGTGCCCTGTGTACCTGTAAGTTGTTTATTATATTCAGAGAAAGAACACAGTGAGTAGAAGTCATGACGTAAGCACTCGGGGATCTACCTTTGGATATCAACCTGTCCATGGAGATTCAGAGCTTGGTGAGAAGGGAGATAGCAAAGGCATTGCCTGTGCATGTGTGGTATGGGTGGGGATGTGAACTCAGTGTACTTTTCCTAATAAAATTGTACTTGAGCCCTGGATATTTTACATATTCAGATGGGAAAAGGATGAAATAAGTTGTGCTTGGGAATTTGATATTATTCGTTGCAATGAAAACAGTACACTAACTTTTTATTCTCGAAGCAAGGTGGTATCAACTACGGAACTTTATTCCTATTTCATCCTACCAGACTAAGCCTCTCCTTTCTCTTCGCTTTCTCAGATTCTTTTTACCCAGTCTCATTCCCTGGTTGCCACCTACATTTAACCTTGAGGTGGTATGACCCCAACACAAATCCAGAGTTCCCTCTAAACCAGACAGCCAGGATTGTGTACCAGAATGCTAAGGGGGATTATGAGCTCTTTAAAATAGCAAAGAAAAAAACAGGCCTACCGCGCTTCCTTGAAATCAAAGTCTTCACTTTCACCATTCCTTTCACTGATTTTAATATATCAGATGCCATTTAAAAACCCAAATTCAGTAGATGTTTTGTCCTAGAAATTTTGTGAGATTTTCCGGAGCTTCCCAGGTTTTCTCAGAGTAATTTCCCTGAGGGAGACTGAGACCCACCAAGGCCACCGTTAGACAGCTGGGCTGCGAAACCAATGCATACTAGCCACACCTTTCCTGGGTTGGTTACCAGCTCCCAACGCGCCATAAATCATTACCTGGCAGCAATAAATACTAGATGACAGAGTGCCTTGTGCTACTGAGAAGCTGAAAAGACTCATCATATAAACTACAAGGGAACTTGAAACTGCATCAAGATGAATAAAATGGCATTTGGGGTAGAATTTCAGGTGAGCTGGAGTAGGCTAGTCCCAGCTGCCAGATGTACTTTAAAAAATTACTCTGAGTAGTATTTCAAATGCAGTGATACCCAGCATGCCTATAATTCACTCTCGGCAGCACCGCCGTGTTACCCTCGCCAGTGGCAGTCTGTCAAGATCAAGCCTATAGTGCTTTAACTCTCAGCTGTTGGCTTTCAGAAATAGAAAACTAAAGCAGATGTGGAACATGTTAGATTTTATCTCCCTTCTTCCTCCTCCTATTTCCTTCCTACTATTTACTTTTCATTTTGTGATGCTACACTTCTGATTTTCTTTCTCTTACTATCTGTCTTTTGTTGCTTAACCTCCCTCCATTTCTTCAATTTCTCGCCATTATTTATTTTTTATTGTTTTTTTTTTACTTTTTTAATTGAATTTATTGGGGTGACATTGGTTAATAAAGTTATATAGGTTTCAGGTGTACAATTCTGCAATACATCATCTGGATATTATATTGTGTGCTCACCACCCCAAGTCAAGTCTCCTTCCATCACCATTTATCCCTCCTTTACCCTCTTCAACTCCCTCCATCCCCTCTTCCCTCTAGCAATCATCACACCGTTGTCTGTGTCCATGAGTCTTTTTTTTTTTTTTAATCCTTTCACCCTTCTCACCAAGCCCCCAACTCCTGCCCCTCAAATTCTATTATTTTATGATGGCTTTGAGATACTAAGGTGCTTAATTTCCCTACAGATGCCTAAATTCCTTATCATGATTAAAAGTACCATGATTAATGGGTGAATCTGAAACTTGGGGGTCATACTGACCACCTCCATGTCTACTTGTGCATCAGGTTCTTTTTATTCTCCTTCCTATTCATTTTCTTTATTTTCAATTTGTTACCCTCCTTTTGACCCCTACTCTATCTGCCTTAATGCAAGACTTCATCATCTCTACCCTGGTATCTTAGAACAACTTTCTAACTCTTCTCCCACACAAGGCTGCCCTCTCTCAGCTCCTTGACACTCTTGCCATTCTAAGTGTATCATTCCCCAACTTCCTGTACTTGTTTCCTAGAACTTGTAGGTAGAGTGTCCTAACTTCCTTCTTCTGCATGCAGGACCCTCCAAAACTAAGTCCTCCCTTCTTTCTCTTTGTAGCTTCATTTCCACGGCTGCTCATTGGCCAGCCCATGACAGCCATGTTGAACATCCTCCACACCACCATGCCTGCATACTCTTGTCCTCTGCCAGGAATGCCCAGAATCTCAACGTCTTCTTGGCAAACTGTCTCATACCTTCCAGTGCCCCGCTTAAGCTTGCCTTCTCCATGATACTCTGCTGATTACCCCGTCCTCTGTAGACTCCTGGTAGCTTCTTTCCACCCCTGTAACACTACTGCCCATATGGTGATGATTATTTCTTTGCGTGTTGCCACCCTTTCTAAACTGCACTTCACTTGGACCTTGTCATATTCCTTTCATAGTATCTTTCCCCGGCACACAGTAGGTATGTTTGATATGTTTGATATGTAAATTAATTAATGGTTGAATAAATGGATCATATTATCTAAAAACCTTTACTTTGAGGGATGGACAGATAGATAAAGCAAGTTCAGTAAAATGTTAATGCTAGAACCCAGATGGTGGGTGTTCAACTTGGCTGTGGGATACTTGAAAAGAATATATTTTCTGTTGTTTTGGGGTGAAATGCTCTGAAGATATCAATTAAATACAGCTGATCTAGTGTGTCAGTTAAGGTCACTGTTTCCTTGTTGATTTTCTGTCTGGACGATCTAGCCATTGATGTCAGTGGGGTGTTAAAATCCCTTACTCTAACTGTATTATTGTCAATCTCTCTTTTTCTGTCCATCAAAAAAAATTTTTTATGGATGCATTCTTTTTTATTATTATTATGCAATCTCAGGTTAGCTGTGGTCTGCTGATAATCTCTCCAACCGTCTAGTTGGAACTTGGTACACTGGCCTCCCTCATGAGACTGTGGACTCCTTGAGGGCAGGAATTTTGGCTTTTGGTCTTTGTATCCCAGTGTTTAACTTTGTATTTCTTTTTTCAAATACATTTTTTTAGTGTTGATAGTATTATAGATATCTCCCATTGTCATCTCCTCTTTCCCCCCTTCTCCCAGCCTCTCCCCGCCCCCCAGGTCTTCACTACCCTATTGCCTATGTCCATGGGCTATGCATATAAGCATGTACGTTCTTTGGTTTATCTCTTCTTGTCCCCCCAACCCACATCGAGGCATGTCAGAACACCATGCCTCCCTGCTTTGGGTCTTATTTTGTTGATCAATTAATTTTGTTCATTGGATTCCACAAATAAGTGAGATCATATGATATTTGCCTTTCTCGATTTGGCTTATTTCACTTAGCATAGTATTTTCCAGGTCCATCCATGCTGTCCCAAAGTATAAGAGATTCCTCTTTTTTACAGCTGCACAGTATTCCATAGTGTAAATGTCCCAATACTTTTTTATGCATTCATCTACTGATGGGCACTTGGGTTGTTTTGCTTTACATATTTAGGTGCTCCTATGTTGGATGCATAAATGTTTACAAGGGTTATATCCTCTTGTTGGATTGCTCCCTTTATCATTATGTAGTATCTTTCTTTGTCTTTTACTATAGCCTTCATTTAGAAGTCTATTTTGGCAGATATTAAGTATTGCCATCTCAGCATTTTTTCCTTTCCATTTACATGCAATATCTTTTTCTCCCTTTACTTTTATTCTATGGGTATCTTTCATTCTGAGGTGGGTCTCTTGTTGACAGCATATATATAGGTCTTGTTTTCCTATCCATTCAGCTACTCTGTCTTTTAAATATATTTTATTGATTTTTACAGAGAGGAAGGGAAAGGGATAGAGAGTTAGAAACATCAATGAGAGAGAAACATTGATCAGCTGCCTCTTGCACACCCCCTACTGGGGATGTGCCCACAACCAAGGTACATGCCCTTGACCAGAATCGAACCTGGGACCCTTGAGTCCGCAGGCTGACGCTCTATCCACTGAGCCAAACCGGTTAGGGTTACTCTGTCTTTTAATTCGAGCATTTAAATCATTTACATAAAGTGATTATTGATAGATACATATTTATTGCCATTTTATTCTTTTAACCATGCCTTTTTTTTCTTCTTCTTCTTAAAGAAGGCCCTTTAATATTTCTTGTAATACTGGGTTGGTGGTAACAAACTCCTTTAGTTTTTTTCCTGACTGGGAAACTCTATTTTTCTTTCAATTTTAAATGATAGCCTTTATGGGTAGTCTTGGTTGTAGGTCCTTGCTTTTCATCACTTTGAATATTTAATGCCAGTCCCTTCTGGCTTGTGGATCTCCCATGATGGGGAAGCACCAGTCAGGTTCACAGGGAAATGGGGGGAATGTCCCTCACCCCAAAGCCACACCACTCAGTCACTGAGACCACCTGAGTCTGCTCAATCCTCTAGACCCCGGCCCAGGCAGCTGACTCCTCAACAGGGAGTGAGCTCCACACTGTGGGATAAGAGGAAGTCCAGAGGGTGAGGGTATTGCTTTCCCCCAGGTTGATGCCATATGAAAGGGAGTGTTCTACCCAAGAAAGATGGCATCTGTGGTATGGGAGAATGACTCCACATAGGGGAAAGACAGTATTTTAGATTCTAAGAGCTCTCCCTTATGCCTCCCCTGTCTTGCTTGAGGTAGAGCTAAACTAGTTTCTCAGTAGCCTCTAAGAGTCAAGGGAACCAAATTCTGCTGGGGAAATGGGGTCCTCTTCTACCCTCTTGCCTTAACCAGAATCTGATCCTTCCTAGACTACTGGACTTTCCTCCCAACCTTCTCTTAGTAAGAGGCATTTTTGTCTCCCTGATCCGATTCTCAGAAACTATAGCAGGTCACTCTCCCATTACTTTCATGTAGGAGCCTCTTCTCTCTCGAAGCTATGTTATCTGCCCATTTTTATATCTATGAATGATAGTTTATGATTAAACTCAACTGATTCCCAGGGTACACTCTGGGTTTTTCCAACTACACAAATGGCTGGCTCACAGAGCACTTAGTCTATGAAGCTTGCCTCATTTAAAGGTTAAATAAAGTCATTGGTCCTTCATTTGAGCGCTTTCAGCACGGTGCAAACCTCCATATAACACGTTCCACCACCACCCCTTTTTTCAAAGTTTATTCTCTATAAGACTATGAACTTATAAATTTATTTTAATTTTCCATAATGAATGGCAGCAGTAGGCCACAGCAAGCACTCAATAATTAGCTGCTGTTAAATAAACAAATAGTTTCAGGTATTTAAATATATTCAGTGTATGCTAATGGAATCTAAAGAGGTCACAAAACAAGTTATAACAGACATATTGTTTGTACTCTAGTTCTAGTTTTGTAAAAAAGAGTGATCCTCTTTTAAATGAGTCAACAGCTTCAGGGAAATAACAATTTTGAGATTAGTCATACATTATAGAATTAATAAATTTCCTCCTTTACCGAAAAGACTAAAAATATTGTCTTAACTGCTCATTTCAGATTAATATAATAAGAGGTTATTTGTCCAGGCAGATTAAATGATTATGAGATGTTTCTCTAAATAATCCGAGTAACATCACATTAGCATCTATCCATTTTAAGATAATTTCTTTAAGGCAGAAAGAAGTGAAGTTACAAATGATATTCTGCCAACTTATCTAAAAAGAGCATTTCATCTTCAGCTGCAAAGCTTATGTGTAATAATTATTCACAATAGAGAAGCTTTTGGAGAATTATTAAAATGGCTGAAAATGAAGGGCTAAACATAACCTCAACATATATTATTGTGGGCATACTAAAAGCCAGTTCTTTCAGCAATGATTAAGCCTTAATCTGTTGAATCAGGTTAATGGTAATGCCAGAAGTATGTCTACTTCATAACCAGAAGTTCTGTCTTCATATTAAATTACCCAATTTTAGAGAGTGAATTACAAATAGCATATAAATGTAGTTGAAACTGACATAACCTGGGACTCTGCCAAATTTGGATTAAAATCCTGACTGTTACTTCTGAATCTTGTAATTTGGGCAAGTCACTATCTTTCTCTGTGCCTCAGTTTCCTCATCAGTAATACGCTCAGAAGGCTGTTGTCATAATTATGTAATATGCATACACGCATGCACGCACACACATTCTCTCTCTCTCTCTCTCTCTCTCTCTCTCTCACACACACACACACACACACACACACACACGTATTTATGTATGAGATATATAAGATGGGTAATAAATATGAAGGGCCTACCATAATACCCAACAGAAACTAATTTAATATTATAAATATATCCTCTCTTCCACCTTAATGTTTATCTTCCAACTCTGATAGAAAAACTGATTCCCAAATCCATGTGATTGATCACTAATAATTTACAATGGATAAAAGTTATTTGCAAAAAAAAAAGGTTACTTGCTGCAGTCCTATAGAAGATATTTTTATTTAGATTATTTAGAGCCAGAGATTTTGCAAATTAACACTGTAACTTTGAACTAATGAAAGATTAGGCTATATTTCTTTGAGTTATACAAGAGGTATATTGTGTTGAGATTCTGATATAAAAACCAGACCATTTGTAAAGACACAACGTTTCTGCATTCTGTCATGCAAGATGATTGGTCTTTCTAAAATCAAATTCCTATGGAACCATTAAAAAATAGGATTTAAAGAAAATCCTTCTAACTGAATAAAGCTGGTCAAAAGGAATATATCTCTTTTTAACAGGTTTATGAGAATATAATTTTCATTTGAAAAATATTAATGACTATATTTAGGGTAGTTATTTATTTGTTTTACTTTGTTTTTCAAGCAGAGCCCTAGAGCTGGGATTCCAACATAATTTAAATTCATGGCTTCAGATGTTCATGTGTATGTATTTGATCATGCCTCTATTTTCACATGAGAAGGCAGTCTGACCTTCCTCACTATGCCATATTTGTCTCTATACACCCCAGTTTCTGTTATAGTGCCTTGCACATAGTAGCATTCAGGAAATTTCAAATAAATATCTAACTGAGTAAATAAAGTATAGTTAATTAAAGATAGAAGAAATTTTAGGATTTGGGTGGCTATCTGTTGTTAGTAAAGAAATTTCCCAATATATAACAAAGAGAAATTTCAGAGTCTAAAGACCTTTGCCCTTCTATTAAAAACTGCTATGTAATTATCTTTTCTACTTTCCAACAATGAGAAAATTAGCATTTGAAACATAAGTAGTTTCAAACATATGCTTTCATTATAACAAGCATGACTTTTCATCTTCATGATAGCAGAGAGCCATAGTTATATCCAAACAGAAACGTAAGTTTTCACTCTTAAGCATGGTTCATTAGAAACTGTCTCTATATTTCTAGCACCAGGCGAACACAGAATGCTAGGTTGGACGTGACCTTAGAGATTATCCACTCCAATCTTTCATTATATAGATCAGTGTGGATGAAAAAGAGGCCACATGCTAACCTGACAAGCTCAGGGAAGGCCTGCTTGGCAATCTTGCAAACTCAAAGACCTAAAGTAACAAAGGATGGTCTGAAAATAAAAACCTTTCATTAAAAAGCACTTATACTGGCTAGTCATGTCCTAGGCCAGTATCTCCCTTGACAAAGATGAACTTTGATCTTTACCTATTGTCTTTTTGTACCTAAGATAAAAAGTCAGGGTAATTTGCAGCTTCCCTTTTTCCAGACCCCTCAGGGCACAACCAAATGCACCTGGGCACCAGGACAGATACCACAAGTTCCTACAGTTACTGTCATCATGCTAATAGTTGAGTGTTAACTATCCAGTAGGTGCCTATCATTTTACTTTGTATCCAATCCCAGAGGACCGCCCCCTCATTGTATCCAAACCCGCCCTCTCCCCCCTTGCTTTCTCCTGCTTCCCTAATCTATCACCAATGGATTTCATGTAACCCACTTAGTTCTCCACCTTTGATTGTAATGTATAAAACAAGGTGAAAAACTGCCATTCTCTGGAGCATTATCCCAATACATTGAGATTCTGCTTCCTGGAATTGCTGACAGTTTGGCTCAAATAAATTCACAAAAATTATTTACAAGCGTGAATGTTTTTTATGTTAACATTAGTAAAATTAACTCCAGAAAGGTTAAATGATTTAAGAAGGTCATACAGTTAGGGAAAGTGTCAGGAAAAGACACAGCTTTCATAAATGCTCTATACAAACTGTTTTTATGGGGCTCTTCAAACACCGGGAACGCGTGAGTCACGAGAGGCCTCTTCTTGGGAAACTCACCTTCAGTATTGGAAGTAGGGGTCCCGTCACATTTGCTTTCACACTGCTGCATCGATGTAGGCCGCGCAGTTTCCGGACAGTCACTCGATGCCTGTCCAGTGTAGGAGAGACATTGCACGATCCGCATTTGCTGTCCAAGGCCACACTGAGCAGAACACTAACCCCAAAGACAGAGAGAAACAAAACACTGATCTCAACAATTTTCAGGAGGTAAAAAAGATACTATGTCAATTCAAATATCACATATATTTGCATTTAAAGCCCACATGTAGTTCATCTTGGAGAGGTGCATGATCAGGTCATTCTACTATTGAATTGGTCTGGAATCTCAAGGGTCATGTCATTACCGTAGAAAATGGAAGCAATATAGTTCCCAGAAGATAAGAGATAAAGATTTCTTGTACTAGTATTCCACAGTTCCAAGCAGTGCTGGTGAACTCTAATAGGAGTATAATAAGAAAACTCTCATGATGAAGTAGAATAACCAGGCCAGGCCATCATTATTGCTCACTATTTATCATAGGTTTGTGGGCAAAGAGCCTGATGGTCTACTCGTGTGCTCTGAATCTGTTCAAAGCATTAGTTCAGTGTAACAGCAGTGACTGCTGAGGCCTGGTGACATGGCCAGTTAAAAAAAAGAGAGAGTTTGCCTGGCCAGCATGGCTCAGTGGTTGAGCATCCACCCATGAACCAGGAGGTCATGGTTTGATTCCCAGTCAGAGCACATACCCAGGTTGTGGGCTCGATTCCCAGTGGAGGGCATGCAGGAGGCAGTCAATCAGTGATTTTTCTCTCATCGTTGATGTTTCTATCTCTCTCTCTCTCCTGCTCCCTTCCTCTATGAAATCAATAAAAATATATATTTTTAAAAGAGTTTAAGTAAGTACCACAAATTTTCTAAGGTACTATTAGCCACACAAACCTGAGAAGCGGTCTGGTGTTAGCCAATTAGCATGTGTCCCTCTCCCTTTATATCTATTCAGGAATTTTGTTATTTCAGAATTGAAGTTATTCTCTGAGCGGCTTAGTTTCAGCTGGGACTGATCAGCTGTCCAGGTTAAAGAAGGAAGCTCGATCTATTCCTCAATCTATTCTTTGGGCCTGCCATCCAGAATACCAGAAAGCCTGTGAGACTTGAGATCAAAGGGATGAGGAGCTAAAGGGTGCCAAGACAGGCCATTAGGATATTTACAAGGTAAACAAGCCAAGGCCCTGTTGGTTTTATTTACAAAAACTCTCAAAGCACAAAGAGAACTTGCAAGGATATTCATAGACACCTTTACCTTGAAGGTTCTTAACACAGAATGACAAGTAACTGCACTGTAGAAATGTACTAGAGCATCTTTGCTTTTTTTTTATACTGGTTAATTTCAATTTTAGGAAACTGAATTGAAAATATGGATGAGAAGAAAAGGACTCAAGGACATTTAAAAGAATATTCTCAAATTGATAACTGTAAATTTTAGGAAATCACTAACATGCAAACACTTTCAATGGGCCTTTATATAACAGTGCATTACAATGATGAATATATAAGGAAAGAAATTCCTACCTGGTTTAAATAAAAATTATGAGAGCATGTTTGTACTGAAACTTTTTTTTTGCAAATATTTATTTTTATTTTATTTTTTTCTATGATCATTTATCCCCCCTATACCCTCTTCTATCTCTCACTCCCCCACCCCCGCAATTGCCATACTGTTGTCCATGTCCACGAGCTCACTCTCTCTTCTTTTTCTTTTTTGTTCAATCCATCCATCCCTCCAACTCCCCATTCAGATTCATTAATAGTATAATATCAATTATATATTGTGACACTCACTGTCTTACTTCTACAATGAAACACTTAATTGCATACAATGCTCATGTGTATTCCACTTGAGCACTTTGTAAATTAAACTAAATACTGTTATAGAAAACCGAATTATTAATTATTTGCTATACAAATGCAAATGTTAATTACTTTGTGATCATACTTCCTTTATCTCCTCACAAGGCTGAGCAAGTACATTAATTTGCCTTCATGGAGACTGAAAATCTTTGCCTGCTCTCCAGTGTGATAGAAGAGGTCTATAGATACTGCTATACTCTAGCAATACTGAATTTTGGAATTTTGGCCAGAATTTTGGTAACAATTTCTATGAAATGCCATTTTTAATAAGTAATGGCAGTCCCAGAGCACAAACAAAATGGTACCAGTATAGTTATATGCCATTATGATTTATTTTGGTCTCAGATATTAAAAAATGATTCACTACAAGGTTAACTATAAAATCACAGGAAAAGAGCTTTGATAGTCTAGTAATTTAATTTCTGGAGTGTCATTTTTTAATGTAACCTAATAGATTTTCCTTTGTACACTAAAGAACAACAATACTTTAACTTCCCTTCTGCGCAAAAATATCAAGTTGCTTTTAAAGGATTTAAGGTACCTTCAGCAAGATAACACAATTTAAAAATGAGAAAGAAAAAAAAAAAGAATTGGAGCATAGACTGGAAATGAGTATAATATAAAAATAGATACCAAAAGCCCTATACTTGCTTCCCAATTCATAATCTCCATCAGAAAAATCCATTGAAGAATAAGTATTAATGACATTTCAAAGACTGTCAATCAAAACCCCCATATCTTTTCTGTGAGGTTAAAAGAAGTTACTTTGCAAGCAGGAAAATTAAGACACTGGTGTAAGCTGACTGGTTCTTAAATTAGTTGAGAAAGTTGGGATTAGAATTCAAAGTTTTGGTAGCTTGTTCAAATCTCTGGCCATCTAGACTATTTTGCTTTTAATTTTAAGTTAAAATGTCAGGATTCAAGGAGTTGATAGAAGTGAGAAGTGTGTAGGTATGGAGAAACATAGCTAAGTGTGTCTATGAGTGACTGCTGCTGTTTGTGCATTGTTCCACACTCATATCTTACACCTCGATTTCTATATGTTGCTACCTGTGTCTCAAGGTGCTGCCTCAGGGAAGACCACAGTGCAACTGCCTTACCTGGCCCCAGTCTCCTGTCACCCAGCGAGCAGGAGGGCAGCGGCCCAAACTGCAGCGCATGCGGGTAGAGGGTTTGCTCTCCTGTGGACAGTATGCAGTTGACAACGTTTTAGAAAGGTCACTGCTCTTGCACAGAACAATCCGATGCTTGAATCCTGAACCACACTTGGGAGTGCACTGGGAAGAAAACAAATATTAATGAACAAAGACAGTCAAAGGATAGAGGACAATTCCAAGAAAGTGTTTCTTAAAGTAAATATGTGTTAGGGTATAGCCCGTGATGGCAAACCTTTTGAGCTCGGCGTGTCAGCATTTTGAAAAACCCTAATTTAACTCTGGTGCCATGTCGCATATAGAAATTTTTTGATATTTGCAACCATAGTAAAACAAAGACTTATATTTTTGATATTTATTTTATATATTTAAATGCCATTTAACAAAGAAAAATCAACCAAAACAATGAGTTCGTGTGTCACCTCTGACACGCGTGTCATAAGTTCACCATCACTGGGGTGTATACAGTACATGTACACACTAAATTCTAGGCAAAGTCTTTCAGATAGAAAAATTCCCTAAGTTTTTAAGCAGAAGTACTTTTATCTTTTTCCCTAAGGTCTTGAAGAGCTAAACCCAAAGTTTGCTTTTCTTGGCTAACTTATTTCCTTTTTTATTGTGGGTAGGTTTATTCCTCGATTCCTCCCTATCCGTGGCCACATTCAGCTGTGATAAGATTCTGCTAATTTCTGGAATGCAGAATTGTTGGTTTCCTATTTGCTGGGTGTAGTCTTCTGAAGAAAATTCTTATGTTATTAGTAGACCACAAGAACCTGTCTTTGTGAATTAAGTGAGGAGTTGATTTACATGAGTATTCTCACAGGGGGGTAGCTAAGAACACATGATGGTTTATTGCACAGAAAACCTCTGGACTTTTCCCTGTCCATCAGTTAAACATAATGAATTTTACTATTCCGTAGTTGAATTAGTCCATTCATACTAAGGAAAAGGGTGCTTCTTCCTAGGTCCGAAAGGCTATCATTTACCCCTTCTCCAGGTTAATCTGAGCGCTCTGTTCTTGAGTAACCTACTTAACACAGTGACTGACTCAAGTCCTCCAGCTTTCTCCCCTGAACACTTCTTAAAATCTGTACTTTCTCTCAGCCACATGAGAACCTTACCTACAACATTTTGAACCTGTTTATAGATCTTTCACTTAAAAAAACAAAAACATTTTCACATCTTCTATAGGTACTAGGCTGGGAGAAAGGGGGCATAAAATTGAACAACAGTCTTTTTTAAAATATTTTTTTTATTGATTTCAGAGAGGAAGGGGGGAGAGAGAGAGAGAGAGAGAGAGAGAGAGAGAGAGAGAGAGAGAGAGAAACATCAATGCTGAGAGAGAATCATTGATCAGTTGCCTCCTGCACACCCTACACCAGGAATCGAGCCCCCAACCCGGGCATGTGCCCTGCTGGGAATCAAACTGTGACCTCCTGGTTAATAGGCTGACACCCACTGAGCCATGCCAGCCAAGCCATATCTGACAACCACTGAGCCACGCCAGCCGAGCCATATCATGAGAACTTAACATTTAAAATCTGACCAGATCGCCCTGGCCGGTTTGGCTCAGTGGATAGAGCCTCGGCCTGTGGACTCAAGGGTCCCAGGTTCGGTTCCGGTCGGGGGCATGTGCCTTGGTTGCAGGCATATCCCCAGTGGGGGCCATGCAGGAGGCAGCTGATCGATGTTTCTCTCCCATAGATGTTTCTAACTCTCTATCCCTTTCCCCTCCTTTCTGTGGAAAAATCAATAAAATATATTTTAAAAAAATAAAAATAAAAATAAAATAAAATCTGACCAGATCATTTTTTTTTCATCTCAGTAGGATATAAGAAGTGCTTTTTGTGAGAAATGCATTTTTGGTTTTGTTTTTCTATGATTAAGAAACAAAAACAAATTTTTCAGAAAAAGAAAAAAGTATTTGAAACTACACCAGGGAAAACAATTTGGCTCTCACATGTAAAGGACAGAAATGCTAATGTTTTGGGGTTAGACTGAGTTCTGTCTGGAGAGGTGGGTTTCATTTACTTAGTTATGGGGCCAGAGTGGAACCTGGGATAAATAAGGTGATATCACAGTTGTCTACAAAACAAAGCACAGACCCTTTTGAGTAGATCTTTCCACCCCCCACCTTCCAACCTTCTTAAGAAATGCTACCCAAAAGTAAGTCCTATAAAGTCAACTGATTATGATGCCAGTCATCACTTGTCCAAGAGTAACTCCAAGAAACAGAACTTTTTCAATGGGTGCTCTGTAAGTCTAAAGAAACTATCCTGATACATCAAAAGAAAGGTTTGGGATTGCTGGAGCACATCCACAGTATGCTTTTAAGTTACATGCCAAGAGAGGGAAAAACAGAAAACTATTTAAGGCCAACATAGCACGGGTGATCCCAATAGTGAGGCTAGATGATAGGGAATGGGAAAGCTGTGGCTTCATTAGCTTCACAAAAGGCTTCTGAAGAGACATTTTCTACTGAGGTAATTTGGCTTTTTCTTTTTCTTTTCTTTTTTTCTTTTCTTTTCTTTTGTTTTGTCATAAGCACCGGGTGGGTTTCACTGATGGAGAAAACAAAAAATGGTTCCTGGCCTTGCAACAATGGAAATTTTATATTAGAATGGCCAGCAATGAAAAGAGAAAGGTCAAAGGGTACATTCCTCTTCCTGCAACATGTTTCCACCAGTTGAACCTCACCCTTGTGATTAGCAGAGCTCAGGGAGCTGATAGTTGGACATGGGGAGAGGGCAGAAAAAGGAGGGAAGTTTTCATGGGCGTGTCAAAAGAATATGGTGTGAAATATTTGCAAAAGGTAACTGAAAGGGACTGAGCATTGTCTGCCCCTCTGTCGGCCGGGGCCTCCTTTTTTCATTAGTGGGAGGTGTTCCGTTCCTCTGGGAAGAACAGGCTCCTTGTTCTCACTTTGTTTTCCACTTAATGCTCTTTACTTTCACTTATTTTTAACCCATCTAGGGAAGAGGTGGGTTTCCTGGTAATGTAAGGAAATGGAAGGGAGAGAGTGCACCCCTCTTGTGGAAAATAAACAGGACTGAATGGGGCAAAAGTCATCTTTCTTCCTGAATAAAGGATGACGATGATGGTACCGATGGTGAATCTTTGAGACAGTAATGGCAGCATTTCTTGACCAGTGCTTACCCTAGGATCATTTTCCTGCATTGTCTGTGGAGAGACATCGGCGGCTACCAATCCTTTATTCAAGGTGACTGTCCCAACACGTACACTTGACACCTTCAGCACAACTTCTTTCCCCTATACTTTGACTCAGCTATCTTAAAGAAGACAGCAGCAATGTGATTCAAAGCCCCTTTAGTTTACACATATCTCTTCAGGCAGCTCCTAAGAATGACTAAGACTGGATAGATAAGAATCAAAATTCTAAAGGTAGAGTAACTACAACCAATATGAGGTTGAATTAGGAAGAAAACTTTAAAATGCTATTTGAAATGGAAATGTACATATATACTTAAGCTATTTCTCAATGTAATTAAAAATATATAGAAATATGTAGGTCAAGAGACCAATGTGAAATGAGTCTGCACATGAGAAGGTTTTGGTGTTTTAGTGGTTGGTACAAACTTTTTTCTAGTTTCTGCATATGAACTTGTCAACTTTTTCCACTTTTTGTAGAAAAATGATGTGGCTGCCAGAACTTTGTATTCAAGCCTTCTTATTATCATCCATTTATTCTTTAAAACCAACCCTTTTCTCCAACCCTACATGGTCTTTGTGTTTCTGTTGTTTCTCTTCTCAGAAATACCTTCTCTAGTTTCCCAGTTCTCTTTCCTACTCCAAATCCTATATTCCCTCAACATTCAGCTCAATTCCCATCAACTAAAAAATCTTCCAATCCTACTCCAGGCCATTCTGACTTCCTCAGCTCTGAATTTCTATGTCACTTATACATTTATACCATACAATCCACCATTTTATTAACACTCTTTTATATTATTCTCCAGTTGTTAAATGGATATTTCTTCTTTTCCCAACCTTATAAATTCTTTTGTATTCTCCATAGTGACTAGACTAGTGTGTTTAGAAAAACTCAATAATACTTGCTGACTTGGCCTGAAACCCTAAAACTGCTGCAATCATCAGGCCTCCCAATTATGATTTTATTCTCCAAAAACAAATTTGTCATCATTAATCAAAGACCACTGATGGACTTCTATATGGGTCTTGGATACTGAATTGAACTACTAATGTGTACAACTCTGCAGAATGTCTATTCTTTATCAAAGGATGTTACCTTTCCAATGAATTTAGGAGTTAATCCAGCCACTGTTAGGGAACAGAAGAATTCATACTATTTTTCATAACCACTGAGTGAATAATACCAAGAATATCTCTACATCTGATTGAAACACAAATAAAATTTAGGTGGGCAGAATGTAATTACTGAAGCTGGACTATGGCCAGGAAATTTGGGAGAACACTCCCAATCCCTGCCAAAGATTAAACGGATAATCACAACTGGTCAAAATCTCCATTTCCACATCCCTCTGTGAGCCCCATACCTCTAGCAAACTAAGGCCACTCAAGCAGTAAGAGTCACAAGGGGAAAGTTACATCCAGAGGTTTCTAAATAGCAAATTTGTTATTTTTTGAGAAATTCATGAGGTCTATAGAAAACACCTAAAACAAGTACCATAATGTTTCTAGGAGGAAATGCATCCTGTTTTGCCAACCAGAAGAATGACCATTAGCCATATAACCAGGTACTCATCCTTCTTACCATTAACCAACACTACAGAAGGACTCAGCTTTCCTTTGGGAAATGTGGAGAATGGTATAGAGTATATGTGTCTATGTCTCCTGCAGAATAAGGAGTTAAGAATGAACTCTACCTCTTACCTCATTTTTCATGAGACTGTTTTTTTTGAGACCTCTAGATTATATTAGGCTCTTTTCTATACATGGCTGCCAGAAAAACATTATTTTAGTCAGGTCTTCCCTAATGACCATTTATATGGAGGTACTGATAGAACCTAAATTTGACTTTTTGGTGTGTTACACCTCAGCTCCAGGTTTCTTCTCTTTATATAATAAGTGATAATAAATTGACAAAGATTCATATCTGAGTTATGTTGTTAGGCTAGAAGATTACTTGGCAAAAAAGATGTCACTAATTCTGAGCCTATGAGGCTGTTCAAGGATAGTAAAAAAGAATAACCACTTAGATGATATATATCTCACTATAATATTCTTTCAAATTCACTTTAGGCTTATTTTGAATCAGACTAGTTTCTCATTGATTTCCCTGACCCCAAAACACTTACTTCCTGATAAGCAGCAATAAAATATAACATGGCCAAATTCACTGTTTTATACCCCTGAATGATTGAGTTCTAAGATGCTCACATGCTCAGGTGTCCTTAATATGAAATGCTTTGGTGTTAATAGTTAAGACATCTCAAAACATAGAGCTTCCGATTTCCTTACCTCTGACCAGTCCAAAGCCACCCACTGAGGCGGACATGGCAGGTTGTTGCAGGACTCTCTTTCAACGGGCCGGTGTGTTAAGCAAGCGCTGGAGTCCAGTGTCTTCTCCTCAGAAGGTCCCATCTTTCTGACGCAGAGCACTGCCCTTGTACGCATTCCACCGCCACAAGTCTTGCTACACTCCAACCAATCTCCAATGAACCACCTGCAGCAAGAAGTGGGAGAAACACAGAAGAGAATTTCCTCAGTGCAGCCAGAGATTTCCAGGTGAGTGAAGGCACTTTTGTCAATGGACTACATCCTTTTCCTCGAACAGCTGACATTTCAGTGTTGTTGATGTGACAAAGGACAAATAGAAGAACTTCTAAGGAAAAAATAACTCACTGTCAGTTGCCTCCTAAACTGTAGTGCATGGGTTTTAGAACAGGCAAAACTACATTCAAGTAAGTAATGCAGTATGTATTTTTTAACCTCTTTGATTCTTCTCCTTTTTATTAATTTCTAAAATGAGGATAATGATACAATTGTGAGACTGTTATGAGGATTAAATGAGGCAATATATGAAGCTGCCAGTCATGTGTTATAAATGTTTAACGACTGGCTCTTCATAGGAGGGAGGGGATCCTGATTTGTTGCATTTGCCCTTTTTTTATGTGACCACAGACATAGTGAACATGAAAAGAGAAGACATGCTACTAATGGGGTTTCAGGAGACAGTGCTAGCTGGCCTCAGCACACCACAGACAGCTTCTAACAGAGGGTCTGACCTACAACAGTAGCTGTTATTACTAATACACTGAGGTTGCTTCTTTCACAATTCAGGATCTTATGCTAAAACTTAGAGATTTGTTCTGATTCCCAGACATGAACATCAGGCTCTGTAGGAGATAGAGGGCCTTCCCTTCCTTATGGTGGTAGAGGAGGCTCAGGTATCCACCTTGAAGGCATGACAGTCTTAAACACCTGCAGGAAGAGCAGAGCCCTGAGCCAGCTTTGTGAAAACATCAGCTCCTTGCTTTCACCCCTTTACTCCTAAAAAAAACTTCTACCCAGCTAAAGAGGGAAGAAACGGAAATATCTTAACAAGGTGAACATCTCCCATTTATGGGTATACCACTCCTTTTCCCTAAAGTCATCAGAGAACTTTCATACATGTAACTTCAGGACGTGTGTGTGTGTGTGTGTGTGTGTGTGTGTGTGTGTAAAACTTCCGCAGGACTCACTTTTGAGACACATTAATTGGTCCAAGGGGTGTGAATTATGATGCAAATCAGATCAATGACAATTTGGCTTTAGAATTTTTTATATTTCAACTAGAGCAAAAGGGACCCCTTTCCTTTCTGGTCACAAAGGTAAGAGCTGCGGGTGGCCTTAAAGTGGAATTAGCTGGTTTGAAGGAATGCAGAGGAGCTAGAGTCCTAATGGTGTGTGCACTCTTGATTCTAGTCATGCCTCAAGCTAGGTCCATTCCTGTAGTTCCCTGAGACTTGTCCTATAAACCAGCAAACCCTCTTATGTGCTAAAGCTAGCTGAAATTGAAGTATTATTTCCAACCAGAGTCCTGGCTGACATATTGTTGTATTTAATTTAATAAATATATGCTGAATGCCTACTGTGTTCAAGGCATTGTGCTTTGTTTTAGAGAAGAAGAACATAAAACCCTGTGTTAGGAAAATGGTTCTCCAAAGTCACGAAAAGAGCAATGACGGAACTAGGACTTGATTCCCTATCAGTTGCTATTTCCACCAAATTTCACTTTTAACAACAGCTAAATCGTAGAATCTTGGTCACGTTTTCTTCAATCCATGACTATAAATCATGCAACTATCATCAATGGATATGCTCATGCGTTTGGGTGGGCAACTACCCAGAGAGAAGAGTCTGAACACTTAAGAACAAATTGCTCACTATTTTAGCAACCTTAGCTCATTGTGCCAGTTTTATATGTGGAAGATGGTACCTTAGTGAAGTCAGAGTATTAGCAGCCTAAATTTGAGCCTGCATTTAGCCAAATATGCCACAATGTCCTTTGTCTATTATTATTTGAATTATCTTTACTTATAGAGGAAAACCAGCATTTAGAGGTGTCATAATTAACCAGATTCTCAGCTTCTTGTCAAAATCCAAAAAATTTCAACCTAAAATTGATTTAAAGTATAATAATTTAATCTTAAATTTTAAAAACCTGATATTAACCTTTTTTTAAGTCATTTTCCAGAGAAGATTTAAAGTGGTTTTCATCTTCTCTCTGTTTTGTTTTCCACAGATGAACATGATCCCAAGATGTTAGTACCATTTTTGGTAAAGAGGAAAATGTGTACTGAGAATAATAACTTGCATGCCAGCCACAGTGAAACTCTGATTCAATTCGCAACAGTGATTTCATCACCAAGATTAGGGGATAAAACAGAAATGTGTATACTCAGCCACAAAATGTTCAGTCCTACCACCTCCAGCCATGATCTCATTAGGTCTCATAATGTAAGAGGGATGGAGGCCCTCAAATTAAACACAGGTGCCCAGAATAACAGCAGTGATTCAGGGGGTGTTGCTTTCTTTGTTGCACGAGCTCAGGGCCACCTCCGCCTTTTTATTCTCTGTCCTCTCCTTTATTGCCAACCATCTCTTAGCTGAGATGTGTCACTCCAGATTTAACTTGGAATGTACGAAAGTAAAAGTATTAACCCCCCTCCCCATTTCCCTTCTGACTGTAACTCTGATTTCAGGCGTCATAGTCAGTTCCTGTTGCACCTTTATTGCTCAGAAAATCATCCCTCACCATGTCTCTCCGAAGGATTCAATCACACTCCAAGTATTTACATAGTTTTGCAACTTTACCACTGCATCTCCTGTTTCAGTCTCTCTACTCCCCTGTCCAGTTGAAGACAGCTTTCTTCACCTGCATTCTCCATGTATTTGACCCTCTGATGACATTCCCGCTACGTCTTTTCCTCCTCTAGATTCGGTGGTAAAAATCTGAACACAAAAGTTCTATCTGGGAATGTCACTCGCTGAATATTATCGCTATCCCCTGAACAATACTGGAGCTGTTTCTCCCTGAGCTGAAGACACGGTGGCCAAACTGTCTTCATCCTCACAAGCTCCCTCATATCCATTAGACACTAACAATTAGTGGATTCATATTTGAGTGTCTGGAATAAAAGTGCTTGGTGCGGCCTATATAATTTAATTTGCAGTATCTGTACATTAATAGGTCAAATAGTAATATTAATGGGAGGAGGAAATAATAGAGACACTAGAAAAAAACTTTCCCCCAACTTTGGTTAACCAGAATATTTTAAAAGAAAGAACTCATCATAAAATCAGAATATTATTTTTTGCTTTTTTAACTTAAAGGGAAATGGCAGAGCACATAAAAATAAATTTATATTAGATATTTGGATTATGAGTGAAAGAGATTGAGAGGTTGAAATGCATATTGAGATTTTCCAACCTTTATCCCAGAGTCAAGGGTCTAGTTATCAAAACTTTTTATAAATACCACACAGAAAAATGAAAAAGAATCTTCAGAATTTGACCGTAACATCTTTACTCAGAGAGATTCAAGTATGTAACCTATTAACCACTTGTAAATTGTAAAACTTTCCTAGGCTTTAAAATAGTTTTTAGAACAATTTTCAAAACAAGAAGTTGGTTAAAAAAACAAAAGAAAGAAAGAAAAGAAAAATTGCTCTTTCCTCAGCTAATTGGCAAGTGAGTCTAGTATTAAGCAGAAGCCTCTACACGCTAACCATTTTTCTAAATAAAAAAGAAATCAATGTAATAAACATCTCTGAAATTGTGGCAATTGAGAATGTGTAGATGAAACAAAATTATAAGTATTAAAATGCCAGCAGACATTTGATTTGTAACTTAGAAAGTTGGTGATGTCTCGTATAATGGGAAAAACATCACTAGAGATCAGCTACCCTCATCTGTAAAATGATGGGAGTTGGCCTACATGATTTCTATAATTCTTCCTAGGTCTTAAATTTCCGAGTTTTATAGAGGACTCTGATGAATCTTTTTCTAAACTTAACCAATTGTAATTGTCTATGGGTGAGGCACAATGAGTCAAATAATTATTAAACATTCTACCAAAAAAGATACTATTAAATTAAGCCTAGCCCCTTGGTAAAAATCTCTCCCCAGCCAGAGAATCCTTTAGCACTTTTGCTTATAACTCTCTAATTGCACTTTGCATATTTTGTCTTGTGCTATAATTATTTTTATATGAATTTGCCCAATTAGTTGTCCTTAGAAAAGGAACCATTTTGCCCAGTGTGCCTTCCACACTGACTTATCTAAAAACTGTCTTCTAATGCTTGGTCACAGTATTTCCACAATGTATAGCACTCCACTGTTTTCACCTTCCTGATTTTCTCAATTTAAAAACCAGTTCCATACTGGAATAAGATTCAGTATATAAGGATTCTTCACATGAGGTCATTTATAGAAATATTCTTGCTATTAAAAGACAACATGGTCAAAACTGAACTCTTGGCCTTTCTCTCTGGATTCCAACTCAGTATTACTTCTGATTTTTGGTGGAGCTTCAATCAGTCATGCTTCTTATCAATCATATCTTTAATATCAACTCCTTTCCCCTTTTCCAATTATTTCAACCTTTGTCATGAATTCTACCATTTTCCCCTCAATGTCTCTAGAATTCTTGTTTTCTTCCTGTCCCATGTCACCTCACCATCTTCATTACTATACTCTTTCTTATAAAAGAACTGCTGCTCTGAGCATATTAATTTTTCCCAGCAAAGCTTCCTCTGGCCCTTCAAGATCTTCCAAATGAATTGTTGTTGTTATTATTATTACTATTATTATTATTTCTCTACCAATGTCTTTTATCTAGTCTTTCTAGTCCCCATCATTTTCTTTATACAACAAATCTTACAGCCTTCTATTTTTTAATACTCTACTTATAAACTCTCTAATGTGACTTAAAGACATTTAAAACATCTCATTATTTAAAAAGATATTTTTTGATTAGAAAAATACTATTTAGGATTTTAAGTTAATGGTATTGAAAAAACAATAATATTTGAAGATAAATAAGGATCCTTTTTTCAAAGTAGAAAAATATATTTTAGATAGATCAAAGTGTACATTAAAAAATTTTGAAAGTATAATCTTAGACCCTCCTAAACATTGTATCAATGAAAGAAAGAAATTTTGGGGAGTTTTTCTATATAATATTTTAAAACTCATAAATAAAAATAGATCATAACACTATGAATAATATGGAAAACATATGACAAACCAGGAAAATTATTTGAAGCACAGAAAAAAGAGTGAATATTCTTAATACATTAAGAGCTCATACAAATTAATAATAAAATAACACTTCAATAGGAAAATGGGATAGGCCATGAAGAGAAAAAGCAAAAAAGAAGTAATGGCCACTGGACATAATTTTTTAATGTTCAGCCTCATCAGCAATTTGATATACTAAATAGAACAGCAGTTAGATATCAAGGCTTTTTTTCCTATAAAATAGTCAAAGATAAGTTTTAAAGTAATAATATCCAGGGTTGTTCAGTTTAGGGAAATGACATTCTTAAATACTATTAATGGGAGTATACATTCATATGTTTTTTCTAGAGAGCAATTTGACAATGTGTCTGAAGGACTAAATTATATTTCCATTTGAACCAGAAATTCTATTCTTATGCATGTAGCATAAGGGCATAATTACAGAGAGCAAAGTTTTAGTAGCAAAAATGTTTAATGCTATGGTTTTGTAAAGGATTAAAAGCTAGGATACAACCACAATTGTTTAACAGTGGGAAGCTAATTTAAATAAACAATGACATATCTACTAAATGTGCTAGAAGATATTTAATGTTCAAAATAATGTTGAGAACTGGCTACTTATATAATAAAAGCCTAAGTGACTATTATGGCAGAATGACCAGAACGAACCGTCACTATACTGCGCACTGACAACCAGGGACCAGACGCTCAATGCAGGAGCTGCCCCATGGTGGTCTGTGCTCTCCCATAGGGGGAAAACCACTCAGTCAGAAGCCAGCTCACAGCTGATAAGCACAGCGGCAGTGGTGGTAGCTGTGAACCAAGTGGTAAGGAGCAGTGAGCAGGCGGGTGGTAAGGAACGAGGGCCTAAGCTGGCAGTTGGACATCTCCGAGGGGTCCTGGACTGAAAGAAGGTGCAGGCCAGGCTGAGGGATCCCCCACCATGCACGAATTTCGTGCACTGGGCCTCTGGTAAAGTATAATAAATATTATTATACATTTTGTTATATACACATGCCTATGCAGACATAGAAAAAAGTTGTGAAATATATACATCAAAGTATTAACAGTGGTATTATAAGTGTTTTTAATTTTTTTTACTTATCTGCATTTAAAAATCTTTGTTTTAATCTGCATTTTTTTTAAAAAACAACAAATACAATTATCACATCATCTGAAAAAACAAAACACCTATCTCCTTTCTTCCACACTCATTTAAAGTCTTACTGAATTCAGCCCAGCTGGCATGGCATGGCTCAGTGGTTGAGCATCGACCTATATGAACCAGGAGGTCATGGTTCAATTCCTGGTCAGGGCACATGCCCAGGTTGCAGGCTCTATCCCCAGTGTGGGGCATGAAGGATTCATGCCAATCAATGATTCTCTTTCATCATTGATGTTTCTATCTTCCTCTCCCTTTCACTTTCTCTCTAAAATCAACAAAAAATATTTAAAAAAAAATTTTAAAAATAAAGTCTTAGTGAATTCAATAGTCTTCCTATAATTTTTATCTCTATAATACCAGTGTCTACTGGGAATCATATACAACAACCATTCTGAAGACTTAAGAGTTTTTTTTCACAGTCTGAATTCAAAGGAATAAAGAACAAATTTAAAAGGAACTAAGAAAAAATGAACTAACAAAGAGTAATATTTTAAATATTCTTTAGTTCTTCCACCCCCAAAAAAACCTCAGCCTAAATTTTCTTTTTCTCATATTCTCTTTACCTTTCTTTTCCAAATCCCATCCTCTCACCTTCAAATTTTAAAAAGTTAATAACTTTTTCAGAATTCAAAAAGAGAAAACCTAATTTTAATTATGTATGTTAATTCAAATATGCCAATTATCCTTAAAGTGTTACACACACACACACACACACACACACACACACACACACACACACACACATCTTCATGTAATAGCCAAGCCTAAAATACATGGGATGGAATGACCAACCACTGAAATCTCAAAGGACGTTTGAATAGCATTTAAGCTTTAACAAATAAAAAAGCTGAGGCCAAAATAGAACAGGTGTTACCAGACCCACTCAGATGCCTTAAATGGCTGATCAAATGCCAAACATAATACTTAAAATCCTGAGTGTCAGGGAATTAAGTTGATGGGTTGAGACTCATAATTATATGAAAATATGTTGAAGTTACTGAAAACTTCAAAATTTAGCCCAAAGTTTTTGAGCATCATTTTGTTTTATATAGTTTTTCAGCTTGAAATAAACTTGTAATTAACAAAAGAGAGGGAAAGTGAAAAAAACAACAACAACACAATTAAATATCTTGTCTTTACAATATGTATAATAGGTCATATTTATATATTTTCCCATGTCTGGATTTTAAGGAATAAACTACATAGTGATCACATTTCATAAAGAACAGACATGAAAATTTTAAATTCTTAAAATAAAAACTTATATTGCTCTAGAGTCCCTGTGTCCTTAATCGGTAGCCACTGCCCTGAACAGTTTCAAGAGATGAGTTGTAGTGAATATCAAATATTCAGGCAAATATTGAGTTTGGATAATGAAAGTTCATAAGGCATTACTGTTTTGGAACAAATATGAGAACAAACATCTTGCTTTAACTATAATGGGACCTAAATTCCTTATTCATTGTAAGTCCCAGGTTTTTATAACTAATTGTAATCATTTCTAGAAAAAGAAATTACTTAGATCCTGGGGCATATAAATTCATTTGCTTACTCTCTCTTTCTTTATCAAGTTCATGTTGGAGTAATTAGTTAACCAGGAGGACAATGGTTACTCTGCAACAGGAATGCAATGCCATTCACACATGCTTTGTCTTGCAGTTGTCAAACAGGCAAAATCCCTATGAAGATCAGTATTTGCATGATCAACTCAGAATCCATGTCTTTTTTTCACACAGTCACTGCCTTTTGCTCAAACAAGAAACCTTTGTGTTCTTACAGATTATAAAATGTGGTTCACTAACAGGAGGACTCATATTTCTAAAATTTTAATTCTTTGAAAGTCATCGTTAAGATGAATGATTCTCTCCTTGTGCCTCCCTTTACAGTGAGCTATAATTGCTACATCAATCAGCAGAAAGAAGCTGAAGTACACCTCTGTGCCCTACACTCCAAAGATAGGATGCCTAGGATGACAGAACTTAAAACTGGGCCAGAAATTAAAGCACTGATATGCCAATGCAGAATATTTTTAAACCATGTTCAAAGTCTTTAGACCTTTAGAATAAATACCTGGAAAATATTGAACTGCACATTTTATCTACTATACTTTATTGAATCTCAGATGTTATTATTTTATGTACCAATAAGAAAGAAAAAAAATGCCCTAACCTGTTTGGCTCAGTGGATAGAGCATCGGCCTGCGGACTCAAGGGTCCCAGGTTTGATTCCGGTCAAGGGCATGTACTTTGGTTGCGGGCACATCCCCAGTGAGGAGTGTGCAGGAGGCAGCTGATTGATGTTTCTCTCTCATTGATGTTTCTAACTCTCTATCCCTCTCCCCTCCTCTCTGTAAAAAATCAATAAAATATATTTTAAAAAAGAAAGAAAAAAATAATGCTGATTATTATTTTAAGACACAATCAGTTGCAAGATAAATCCTAATGTCAGAGATGTTAAAAATATGAAAGATTTGTGCTTTAGCAACTGATGAAATATAATTTCCAGCACTGTGCCAGGATCAACCTACTGAAGTTCCTGCTTTAGAGGAGTTAACTGAATCCTGTAGGTAAATAAGCATCTTTCCTCATTGAAAGGCTCATCAAAATTCTACCCACTGTGATGTTTTATCCCCTTTTCTCTGTTTAATTTAATCACATAATATAAATATATGTTTCCAAACGTGAACATCCAATGTCTTCCTTTTTGCACTTGAAGAAAATAATTCTCACTTCTTTTACTTACTCAGGTGAGCAGGGCTCAATATTACAGCGTCTTCGCTTTTCAGGTGGCTTAGTGTCAGGGTCACAGTAATTGTCCTGGACAACAGAGCTGTCATCCACTCTTTTGCAGACCACCTCCTGTTTTTGGAAACCTTGAGAAAAGGAGAATATAATGAATTGAAGAGTAGTTTACCTTCCGATAAGCTAGGTATGCACAGCTTTCCTCTGTGAGGAATCAGCCTCACTGGATCGCTGCTGTCTTTTCTGTTCCCAAAGCACTTGACTGCTTCTCTAAAAAGGGAGAGAAGTCCTGGTCATTACACTGCACAGTCTGTTCTCGTGTTTAGTAACATAACTGTTTTCAAGCTCAGAAAAGAAACTGTTGGTGATTTTAAATAATTAGCAGTCCCATGTGTATAATCTTCTTCATGCTTTCCTTAAAAAAGAAAAAAAAATCTTCATTGCCCCAAATATCATCAGATAAAATGTGTGAATATCCATTTCAATGCAAACCAATGGTTGTATATCTATTTTAAAACAAAACAATAGGGGTGCATTTACTTTTTGATATTTTGTAGGACAAATCCAATTAATTTAGTCTTTGTTAGGAGCGCATCATATTCACACATTTCATTCTTTTCTTCCATTTATATATTTGTTTTTCGAACAGCCCACAAAATCTAGAATTTAAAGATCGCAGAGAACTTTTGGACTACAACCCATTAATCTACTTTAAAGGAGTTGGGCCCATTGATTATACCATTGTTAAACAGATGCATACATATTCCATAAAATCTGAACTTACAAAAGTACTTATCTCATTCTTAAAAACTCTTATAAATGTTTGCCATAGCTAAAACATTCTCATTATAAAATATGTACAATTCTAAGTATAATTGTTATTTATTGGCAAAGACATCCAACTACAACTTGCTCACATGTCACAAAGTACAAAGACATACACAACACACAGACACACTCTGATTTGTGAACATCCCTGGTCAATAGACTTTATGCAGGCTCAAAAAGAAGAATCAAAAGAAGCAAAGATAAGTCTATCAAAATGTCAGAGAAAAGGTCAAATGACAAGAAAAGATTTCAGTTGATATAGAGGCAGCAGGTTGCTCCTGGAATTGGAATAAAAGCAGACGAAGCTATCCCCATACTCACCACCCTGTCTCAATAACCAGGTAGGAGCATGAGCAGTACCTAGGAAATCACAGCTTCACACCTAGCTAGCCTCACACAAACCTCCAGTTTTGCCTTTTTTCTATTACTTTTAATAGTAGCCTAAAGAAAAGAGTTTAATAGCAAATTAAGAAAATCAACGTGAAATAGGATCGTTCAGTAAAGGAAACTGTCACCGAAAGAGCTGCACACCAAATGCTCCCCACAGATCCCTTAAAAGTCATGGACTTGTGAGGTGGGAGTACCTCCATCATGTTTTGCACACTTTTAACCAAGTTGAATTTAAAGATAAGAAATCCCCTGATCAGGAAAACTGTTAAGTGCTGTCGTCTCTGGTGGCGATCAATTGAAGAAGGTGTATTTTATTGTTTGCACTGACCCCAGGCTCTCACTGATGACCTTCAACAAGTTTTTAGGCTCTCCTAAATTTAGAGGTTTAAAACACAGCCAAATGACTTACTGACAAAATGTCTTAGAGTATGTGTTGTATTCATTCCCTCCCAACTCCTAAAATAGGCCAAACATCTCAGTTTATGGGATAACAGTTTGGAATTTTTTAACTATTAAACTTTAGATTTTGGGGGGAAGAATGATTCACGTCCAGGCGTAGCTGTGATCCATTCACAGATGTTTCATAATATTCATCAGATATCTCCTTGTTATGTCATTCCAGTGGGCAGATATCTAACTAAGTCCATCTGATCTACCTAGACAAAAATCTCTACCATTAGTCACAGGGTTCAACTGCCAACTGCTACAGTGGCTCAGAGTATCCATACACCCGGGTTCAAGTTCCTATCAGGGAGAGCAAAGGGCTATTTTTATTGGTTAGCATGACTCTTTTTATTCCAGTCATTCAAACATGATTATACTTAGAGTAACATTTTTACCCAACATTTATAAATATGTTTAATCATAAATACAATGTGATTATACTTGCAAGAAGAAAGTTGGCATTCAACTTAGTATCTTGCTTGTTTTTCAGAAAAGGATACTACAAAATGGAACTGACGCTCTGTATCCATGGCAGTAACATTAATTCGGTTTCTTCAGGTTAAGATAAAAGTCTACTTCCTTTAAATTAATCCTAGACATGTTGTTTGGTTATAATTACATTAATTTTTAAAGTAGCCTTTAATGTAAAAGCAAGGCCTCTGTAATTTCTATCACAGATGAGATGTTAGTACGAGAGGTGAAATTTGTATTTCATTTTAAGATAGATTTTAGCCATGTATTTGAAAATAGCTATATAACATTGTTAAAAATTTGAAAAATACACAAAACCAGAAAGAACAAAATAAAAATTATCCACAGTTTTATATCTTTGTTGTAGACGTTTCTTTTTAAGGCTATTTTGCATAAAATACTTTTGGGGAAAAATTAAGCACAAAATAGTTTCTGGTGGGATCCAGTGATTAGTTTAAAGTTATGTAGTACATAAACCAAAAATGCCAGTTAAATGTGGTCAGCAGGTTATTCATTCATTCATTCACACAGAATAGTTATTAATACAAGGCCCTGTGCTTCTTATGAGATACTTGACTAAGTGCTAAGAATTACAAATAGACTTAATTTTGGTCATGCCCCTCTGACTTCTTAAAAACTAAGAATTAGGGAATTTTGAGGTGTATTTCAGTTTCATAATTTTAGAATACTACCTTGAATAAACAGCTGAAATTACTCCATATTGTATGAAGACGCATTTTTCTTCACATTCATCTTTTATTAATTTTCTTCTAAAATGTTATATTAGACAGTGTGGTATTTCACACTTAAGAACTGACTATACTAGTAATCTATTCCAAATATTTCCACAACAATGAAATATCTCCCTCCAGCAGCACAGAAGTCTCCTTCCAACTTTTACCCTCACACTTGGTGGGTTTACAGAATTTTTTTTCTTGTTAAGTGAATAGCAACAGGATAACTTTCTAAACCAATGTACCTAATTGGACAGATTTTTAATCACATACTTTTGGATTAAGAAAAATGCAGCATTTAACTTTAGAAAGTAGAAAATACAGATCAACTAGAATTAATATAAACTAAGTCAATAAGAGAAATGATTGAGTTTAGAATCTTCATATTACCAAGCCTCTTGTACACAGTTTCTAGTAATCTGTAAAACATTGTTAAGAAGTTTATTTAAACCCTGTTGGGTATAATTACATCCAGTTACACAAAGTCACTATGCTTTTAAATCTGAAGACTTATAGTTTGTACCCCAAAACATAAAATGTCCACATGACCAGTCAATATACACCTAATTGAAAACAAAATTCTAGTGGCGTTTAGTGTCCATATCCCCTCGAGATATGCAGATGTTCTGCAGAATTTAATTAGTCAAATTTTAAACTGCACTAATTATATTTATCCTTAAATACCTAATGGTACTGATATAGCAAACTCTATACCTATTCTTTTGTTAAATGCAGTACCTCTTCTATGGTTAAAAAATTAGTGGTTTCAAATTATAAAATTTAAGTACAAAAATGCCATTAGCAATACAGGGCATATATTAGCAATACTTTAAAATCTCTAAAATGGGTATATCTTATGTAGAGACTTTTACTTTACTTATATTTAAAGAATCAAATATGATGGCTCTTAACATGGAAACGTAAGCCTTACTTTCAGTCTGAAAATTTAAATTTGTCAGATCTTATATTTAACTTTTTGCCAATAGCTAAAAGTTACAGATGATCCATTTGTCCATCAAAGGTTCTCTTGTCTAATGGGAGAAAGAAGTATTCAACTTGAATCACTGTTCTAAGCTACACATCAAGAAATGGCTTTAATATTTTGGAACAATTGAGTCCTGGATGAGCTCCTTCACCTGCTGTACGTGCTCTAGGTTTATGCGATGATTCCCGTGAAGAGCACGGGATCTTTGCTTAGCAGCCACAGTCCTAGGGCCAAGCCCAAATGAGCACTTGAGACTACAGCTCCTCTTCATTTCTCACCTCCATTTCAGTCCCTCCTCTACTCCCCTTGTAAGCTGCTTAATGTCCTCATGTCCCATCTCTCTCTCTCTCTCTTAATTTTATAAATTCATGTATAATCATTTTAGCAATATGTTGCTTTTTTTCAGGGAAGGTCACCATTTTAAAAGTGGAAAGAGGGTACTCAATACACAGAAATTACCACTTGAATTTTACTAGAAAGAGTGACTATGTTAAACCAAGAATGGTGTAGGGAAGGTTAAGGGCAGGAGGAAGATCTTCTGGGTCTTCTCAAATCTACTCATAACACCCAGATCTCAGTCCCAGACCATTGAATGGGCTGGTAAGTGAACAGTCAATAACCACATATGAGTGAGTCAATAAGGGAGTAAAAGAGAGGTATACATGCATCCTTGGGATGAATGGGCTAACCAACATCTAGATAATTTAACCTAGAGCCATAGCACATCATATCATAGCAGTTTTCTGAAGAGGAAGTGGTGGGGAAAGAAGTTAATAAGTCAGAGTTTAGACTAAGAATGTGGTTGGTGGCTAAAGCAACAATTTGCTTAACCACAACACCCAAAGTAGTTAGCAACCAAGACAACACTATATTACCACAGTATACAGAGCATATGGCTAGCAATATTAACATAATCTAAGTCTTCAGGGCAGATATCATCCAAAGAGCAACAAATGCCACGAATAAAAAGTCTCTCTCCTCTGCCTTTCACTGCTGGAATCTGGCTGTTGTGCTGTGTGATTATTGGCCAGACACAAGCATTTTCAGGGCAGAGCAAAGCCCATCTGCCTTGGATCTAACAGCTGGCATCCAGGGTACCAATCAGCTCCACCCATATGCTTCCTGCTTCTGATGAGCCTCCTGCTAGTTTTTATTGTTCAAAGGCTTTCTTTCTCTGCCTTTTTAGTGTCTTCCCTTCTGTCCTAGCAAAACTAGATGTCCCGAGGGAACAGGATTAAGAAAAGAAAAATGTAACTCTAAAAATATTGTATTTTTCAACTGTGTTTACTGATGGTAAGGTAGGGTGGAGCACACATATACTGCATTTATTTGAAATCACACTATCCCTGGAGGGAATTCCTACTACTCATTATATATGAACAGTAATCTTTTCCATGGCAAGTGTCTGGCTTAATTTAACTCACTGGATTCCTACCATGTCTAAGGCATGGTTTATTCCTTATCATGAGGGGGGAAATAAGTGAGACAGTCTTGACCTCAATGAGATGACATTAAAATGAGGAGGCAAGATTAGGCAAGTACTATTATAATTATGGAAGTCACCTTAAAAAAATGCCCTTTCAAAAAAAAAAACAACAAACGCCCTTTCAGGTCTAATATTTTTTATTTAATTTTGTTTATTATTGCTGTCTGATTTCTCTTACAAGTTATATATAGCTTTTAAAATAAATTCATTTTGCTCAAGTAAAAAAAAAATGGGTATAGTAATATCATAAGATTCTATAAAATTGGGATGATGATGCTTACCATTATAAAAGGCTTTCTTTTTTCCAAAAGTATTTTATGCATAATAACTTGTAAAGGTACATATGATATGGTTGTTAAAAATGGTATTTTGGACAAAAATTTTGTCAAGTGAAACATGATCTGTGACACATACATCATTAATACAATAGGAATGAACTTAAACTTTGTTTTCAGTCTTACCCAAGTTTTTAAGTGAGTGAATATGTATCTAGGCCCTAATCACATTAGGAAAAAATATAATCTCTAAGGCAACAGAAATGAGATGAAAGAGGAAAGAACACAGGGGAAATGTTTTAGATTAGCAGAGATTTCTTGCCTTCAGTTATGAATCTTAACATTAAGAGGAAATGCAAGCCACAATATGCAGAGTAAACAGTAAGAAATGTCAGGTTATCAGGTGCAATGTTCATATGTAAGACTTTTTACAAGAAGTTAGAAAGCTTAAGTTATATTGAAGATACCCAGGAGAATTCAATGAATTTTTTAAAAAGTGTATTATGTAGGGAAAGCCATATGCTTAAGGAAAAATAGAAATGGAAATAATGATTATGGACAAATAAGTGAACAAGCATATTAACTTCCAGAAGTGTGAACCAGCCAAGAGCACGAGTTTGCCTGGAGGAGTTACTCCTCTCCTAGGCACGCTGCATGAGAACCGAGCCTGGTGTAATTGATGGCTACAAGATGGTATGCTTTTAGGAGCTGTGATGTTCACAGATGCCCTGCTTTTTAATGCCTGGTACAACTAATCCCCTATGTTAAAGGGTCTTCATCCTTCTCAACACTGAAAATGACTTGAAAGAAGGGGATGGTAGTAGAGAGTCAATAGGGGAATGCCACCATCAATGACAGACTATTGTCCAGTCCTATAAAAAATTTCTTTTTCAAAGATCAAGACAATAATAGGAAATAATAAATGAAGCTGAATGCAAATATTTATTCCCTGAAAATTCAAGTCACTTTTTACAAGGGACTTGTATTATTAAATAGGTTTTATGCCTACATTTGGAATATACAGGAATCAAATGTAAAAGAACCCTCACAGCTTCAAGCTATGGTATATTATAAAACCTCACATGAAAATAACTTCCATAGGGATTTTTTTTTCTTAAAAACTAGATACATAATGATTTTTTTCTAAGGGGGGGAATGATGATAAGTAAAGGGCTTTTAATTATTCAAACTAAAATTTCCATCTGTTATCTTTTACTTGACACTGAAAGTAACTTTCGCATGGTAATTCCTAAATCAAAGAGAAGCAAACTTAATTATAGAATTCAACTTTTTTATGTCTTTAACACTTAATTTCAATCAAGTCTATTTTGAATCTTCAAAAACAACTGGATTGGTTTTCCTCTGTCTGCTTCACTTGGGATCCTCCACTTTGAGTTCCAGTCAAAGTCACATTATAAATGTCTTTTATAAGCTGACAAGTGTTAGTCATTATTATTGTTATTATGTCTATAAAAGTCAAGTCTCAAAACCCTTCTTTGTTTGAAGCACATTCTTTTACTCACTAATAGTGAATTGGCCACTTTTAGTGATGGTAAGTATGTTAGGTACTTAGAACTAGCTAAGAAATTAAAAGGACCGTGAAAAGGCAAAGCATTTGCCTCTGTTTTATCTGGTACTTTGAGAGCTGTTCTCTTTCAGGCAGATACTAGTACTGGCCTAAAGGTTGCAGTCTATATTTTTGAATAATAATGGCTTTTTAAAAAAAGTTTAAATGCGTTATTTTTAGAATGACTTAGCTATACTTTTAAGTGTACATTATGTTTGTGTTGTATCATTCTTGAGAACAATAAATTATATAACATGAACTTATAATGTTTCCCTAGAAACAATGTAGAAATAGCCAACATTTTAAAGGGGCTATAGTAATCTGCATGATAGATTCATTAAAATCATTGGAAAAAACATGTTATTAATAAATGAAGTGTAGATTATTAAATAATCTCATTAGGTAGTAAACTGCAGAAAAGAATTTGCTATCAGGGGCTCTTTTAAATATATAGTTTATTTTCTCTTTCTCCTTTTTTGTTTAAATCACCCACTAATCTCAAACTCTTAAACTGAACTAACAGAGACAAAGGAAGGAAACATATTCAGGAAGGCACATCAGCAGGAATACTTAATACAGGTCTGAAGGAGAAATTACATATTACTTAAGACCTCTAGTTCCTTAACTAAAAAAATCTGATTTTTAAACTCTGAACACCACTAGAACCCAGAATAAGCAAGTTATATGCTTTTTTCTTCTTCTTATGGAATGAAATTCAATGTCTACTGAAGTGAGGTGACTAATTTTTATCCAACTTTAATGACACTCATTTTACTCAACATTAATGACATTCATTTTACCCTAAATCAGGAGTTCTCGAACATTCTTGGTTCACAGCATCCTTACTGTCTCAGTAAATTTTTCACAGAACCAAGGCAGAAAAAAATACCAAAGAGTTTCACTTAATAGTTAGTTAGGTCCAAACAACTTAATAGTAATAAACTGTGGCATACAACTGATGTGACCGTGTTGGCATTGAAAATGCCCAATATTCTGCAGTGTCCTGGGGCTCCATGATGCAGTTTGAAAAATATGGCCCTAAATCAGAAGAATACAAAATAGCAGTTGTAAAACTATGTAAAGCATCTTAAAAATCTGAAAAAGTAGAGACCAGTTCCAATATTTATGAGAATACTGGTGAATTAGGTGAAATCACAGATAGTAAAATAAAAAGAATATGTCTAAAAAAAAGAAAAGAATATGTCTTACTTAGAAAGAGGAAACACAGAAACAATATCTTTTAAGTTTATATGCAATTCACACATATACACACACATTCAAGGCTTAAGATGACATCCAGGGGAACAACAGAATAATAAATGAAAAAGCACTTATTTAAAATAAGCATCAAACATGCAAGAAAAATTAATTAGGCTAATTAAATATAAAAGTAATGATAATATTTTAAATGGTCAATATTTTAAATGGACAACTGATCAGAAACATTCTTGAATAACCCATCATATATATATATATAAGAAAAATCTTTATCTTCAAACAAAATCAAATTGGTTGTTACAGAATAATCATGGGGATAGAAAGTACAGCAGAGGAAATATAGTCAATAATATTCTAATAACTATGTATGGTGCCAGGCAAGTAGAAGATGTATCAGGGTGACCATTGAGTAAGTTAAATAATGTCTAATCACTGGAGTGTATAGCTGAAACGAATATAACACTGTATGTCAGCTGTAATTGGAAAATAAAAAATAATTTAAATAAAATTTTAAAAGCTAAAACATTTAAAAAAAATAAAACCTAAAACAAATTGCCTCTAAAAATAACCTGTCTCCTTCTTCTTCCTCCTCAATCTGAGCACAGATGTAACTTATCTCTTTTTGCCTTAGCTGTCCAGCAACGAATGTGTAGCAGAGAGATGCCTGTTTGTCAGCAGAAACCTGACCAAATTGAGGTGGTTTTTTAAAATTGTTCAATTACAGTTGCCATTCGATATTATTTTATATTAGTGGGTAGACATTTATATAATTTACAAAGTAGCCCCAAATAAGTCTAGTACCCACCTGGCACTACACAATATTATTGTCTACATTCCCTATGCTGGCTGTACTTTATAGCCGCATGACTTAATCCCTTCACCTTTTTCACTCAACACCCGAAACCCCCATCTATATAGGCAACCATCAGTTTGTTCTATTTATGAGCCTGTTTCTGTTTTGTTCGTTCATTTATTTTGTTCTTTAAATTCTACATTTTAGTGAAATCAGATGGTATTTGTCTTTCTCTGTCTGACTTATTTCACTTAGCATGATACCCTCTAGGTCCAACCATGTGTCACAAATGGCAAGATTTCATCCTTTTTTATGGCTGAGTTATATTCCATTGTATATATACCATATCTTTAAGTATCTGTTGATGGATACTTAGGTTGCTTCCATATCTTGACTAATGTAAATAATGCTGCAATGAATATAAGAATGCATATATCTTTTTGAATTACTGTTTTGGATTTCTTCAGGTAAATACCCAAAAGTAGACTTGCTGGTTTATAAGGTAGCTCTATTTTTAATATTTTTAGGAACCTCCATACTTTTTCCATAGTTTTTGCATCAATTTGCAATCCTACCAACAAGTGCAGAGGGTTCCCTTTTCTCCACATTCTCTCGAATATTTGTTGCTTGTTGATTTATTGATGATAGCCATTCTTTTTTGTTGTTGTTAATCCTCACCGAAGGATATTTTTTTCATTGATTTTTAGGGAGAGTGAAAGAGGGAAAGACAGAGAGAAACATCAATGTGAGAGAAACGCATTGATCAGTTGCCTCCTGCATGAGCCCTGACCAGGGCCCGGGCCAGGGAGGAGCCTGCAACTAAGGTATATGCCCTTGCCCGGAATTGAACTCGGGACCCTTTGGTCCACAGGTGGGTGCTCTATCCACTGAGCCAAAATGGCTAGGGCATGATAGCCATTCTGACAGGTGTGAGAGGATATCTCATTATTGTTTTAATTTGGTTATTAGTGACATCTAATGATTATTATAGCATCTTTTCATATAACTATTGGCCATCTGTATGTCCTCTTTGGAGAAATGTCTATTCAGGTCCTCTGTCCACTTTTTAATTAGACTGTTTGGGTGTTGTTGTTTTTTTTTTGTTACCTTGTATGAGTTCTTTATAAACTTTGTATATTATTGGATGTATCATTGGTGAATATTGTCTCCAAATTAGTAGGCTATCTTTTACTTTTATTCATGTTTTCCTGTACTGTGCAAAAAATTTTTTGGTTTGATATAATCCCATTATTTTTTCTTGTTTCCCTTGCCCAAGGAGATATATCCTTAAAAAAATCACTAAGAGCAATGTTAGGGTTTATGCCCATGTTTTCTTCTAGGAATTTTATAGTTTCAGATCTTACATTTAAGTCTTTAATCCATTTTGAGTTTATTCTTGTATGTGGTATAAAAAAGTGGCCTAGTTTCATTTTTTTGCATGTATCTGTTCAGTTTTCCCAACATCATTTATTAAAGAAAACTGTCTTTACCCCACTGTAAATTCTTGCCTTCTTTATCATATATTTATTGACCATATAGGTGTGGGTTTATTTCTGGGCTCTCTATTCTGTTCATCGATCCACATGTCTGTTTCATGCCAGCAACATGCTGTTTTGATTACATAGTCATGTGGTATAGTTTGATATCAGTAGCATGATACTTCCAACTATGTTCTTTCTCAAGATTTGCTGTGTCTATTTGGGGTCTTCTGTGATTCCATATAAATTTTGAGCTATTTGTTCTAGTTCTATGAAAAATGCCATTGGTATTTTGATAGGGATTGAATTGAATCTATAGATTGCTTTGGGTAGCATAGACATTTTAAAATGTTAATTCTTCTTATCCATGAGCATGGTATATGCTTCCATTTATTTATATCTTCAATTTCTTTCTTTAGTGTCTTATAATTTTCCAAGTACAGATATCTTATCTCCTTGGTTAAATTTATTCTTGGGTATTTTATTCTTTTTGATGCATTTGTACATGGGATTGCTTTCTTAATTTCTCTTTCTGATAGTTCATTATTGGTGTGTAAAATGCAACTAATTTATGAATATTAATTTTCTTTCCTGCTACTTTACTAACTTTTTTTTATCACTTCTAATAGTTTTATGGTGGATCTTTAAGGTTCCCTCTATATACAGTATCATGTCACCTACAAATAATGACAGTTTTACTTCCTCCTTTCAAATTTGGATGCCTTTTATTTTTACTTCTTGTCTGATTTATGTGCCTAACACTATGTTGAATAAAAGTGGTGAAAGTGAACATCCTTGTCTTTTTCCTGATCTTAAGGGAAATGCTTTTAGCTTTTCCCCACTAAGTATGATGTTGGTTGTGTTTGTCATATATGGTCTTTATTATGTTGAGGTATGTTCCATCTTTTCCCACTTTGCTGACAGTTTTTTTACCATAAATGAATGCTGAATTTTGTCAAATGCTTTTCATGCATCTGTTGATATGATAATGTAATTTTTATCCTTCACTTTGTTTATGTGGTGTATCATTTTAACTGATTTTCAGACATTGAACCAAACTTTCATCCCAGAAATAAATCCCACTTTATCATAGTGTATGATCTTTTTAATGTATTGCTGGATCTGGTTTGCTAATATATTGTTGCAATATTGGCCTATAATTTTCCTTTTTTTGTAATGTCTTTATCTGGTTTGGAATCAGGGTGATGCTGGCCTCATAAAATGAGCTTAGGAGTCTTCTGTTGTCTTCAATTTTTTTGGAATAGTTTGAAAAGGATAGGTATTAATTCTCCTTTATATGTTTGGTAAAATTCACCTGTGAAGACATTCAGGCCAAGAGTTATGTTTGTTGAGAATTTTTGTAATTACTGATTCAATTTCATTAGTAGTAGCCTGTTCAGATTTTCTATTTCTTCTTGATTCAGTCTTGAAGGATTGTATGTTTCAGGAAATTTATCCATTTCTTCCAAATTGTCTTGTTAGCATATAGTTGTTCACAGCACTTTCTTATAAATCTTTGTATGTCTGTGGTGTCAGTTGTCACTTTTCATTAATTTCTAATTTTATTTATTTGGGTCCTCTCTCTTTTTTTCTTGATGAGTCTGATTAAAGGTTTGTCCAGCTTGTTTATCTTTTCAAAGGACCAGCTCTTGATTTCATTGATCTTTTGTATTTATTTTAGACTCTATTTTATTTATTTCTGCTCTGACCTTTATTATACCCTTCCTTCTAATCACTTTTGGGTTGGTTTGTTGTTATTTTTCTAGTTTCTTTAGGTGTAAGATTATATTGAGATTTTTCTTGTTTCTTGAGGTAGGCCTGTATTACTATGAATTTCCTCTTAGAACTGTTTCATTGTGTCCCACAGATTTTGGGTCATTGTGTTTTCATTTTCATTTGTCTCAAGGTATCTTTTGATTTCTTCCTTGATCTTGTTAACCCATTCATTGTTTAGTAGCATGTTATTCAGCCTCCATGCGTTTGTGTGTTTTTCAGTTTTCAAATTGAGTTCTTTGGTATACAATTTTTGTACTTCTACACAAAGAGGAAGAAAGAAAACCCTAGAAAAAAAACAATTTGGGAAAAGTAATCAGAAGTGTCAATAAAGTGAATCGCAGGACAAAGATTGTATATATTTTGAGTATAAATTTAAAACTACTACATGCAAAATGAATATGTATTTCTGTCCTTTCTTTGCACTACAAAGGAAGTATCCTTAAGGTTTCTTCAGTAGCAGAACAGGTGCAAAGTTAAATGCAACAAGTACAGCATCAACTCTTAATTAGTTGGCTTTGGAAGGTTTTGCTTTAAGCCTAAGGGTTGTATTAAATAAGAGAAGATGTTAAGGAGGTAGTGTGGGTACAAGGGAATGATTTGAATAGTGTGAAATGAGAGTACATTCAGAAAGACAGAAAATTATCATTAATACTGCTGCATTTTACAAAGATTCATCCCCTATCAAAAAAAAATGTCCTAAAGCAATAGAAGAATTTTTCTGATTAGAACTATAAGTCACAAAGAGAAAAGAAGTTTCTTATTAGTTTACATAGATATTGAGTTAAAACAGGGGTCATATGCATCTTACATTCTGACTTGTGGGTCTAATTTTAAGTTGAATATATATCCACTTACACATTTTAGCACCCTAAGTACCACAAAACTTGAAATTAGAAGAAAGAGCTTTCAAAATCTGTTTAGCACAGTTTCACTTGATATTAGCCAAGAGGCCAAGAAGTGATATTTAGCACAATTTTAGTGCATTTTAAAAACATTAACTAGAGGCTTATATGTGATCCATCAGGTAAAATATGGCATGCAAATAAATTGAACTATAAAAAAGCTTTCCAAATGCATGTCCAAGGCCAATGCCCACACAAACCAATTATGAAATTAATTGGCATCCTGCCACCTTTTTCATTCCCTTCTCTGATGATCCTCTATACCTTCCCATTCCAAATACTTATACCCAAATCTCATTAACCACTACAGTCAACTAGTAGCCAATTAATAAGAGATGTGAGTTAGAAATGGTCCCAGAGGTATCTGAATCTGAATGTAAATCATTTGAAAAATAAATAAACTTTCAATAAACCTCAAAGGCAGCTCTTCTCAACCTTAGCTGTGCATTAGAATTACCTAGGGAGCTTTTAAAAATCTGATGCCCAGGCCACACTCCTAAGGAATTAAATCAGAATATTTAAGGGTGGTGCCAAACACAGAATTGTTTAAAGTTCTCCAATAATTCCAATGTGCAGCCACAGTTGAGATCCATTGCTTTAGGGAAAGCATTTGAAACAATGAATTTTCAAGCTATTTTTAAATGGGGATACATCATGTGGCTCTGTTGAGGTTGCCAATTAGTGAAAACGCTCTGTTCAAGGCAAAGACCATTTTTATTAAGAAAGAAAATGCTACGTTTTAAAAATCACTAGAGACTCAATTTCTAATTCCTAATTTCAGCAACTTACTTCACTTGAGTTTTACCTACAAAATAGAAATAATAATAACAATGTCTACCTCATGGTGCTGCCAAGAATGACCAAATGAAACAGGGCACCAGAAAATGTTTTTCAAACTATAAAATTGTATTTATTATTACAGAGCTCAATTGTAGAACCATTTATGATTAAAAAGACTAGTTGTAATGTGGATTACAACTATAATGTAGATTATTACCTAAAAGATTTATCACTTTGTGTTAATAGCCATTAGCTTGATAAAACCTGTGTGTCTAACCCAATGATTCTCAAAGTCTGGTTTCTGAACCAGTAGCAGCAGCATCACTGGAAACTTGTCAGAAATGCAAATTTTTGGAATCTATGCCAGACCCACCAAATCAGAACCTGGAGGCAGAACCTAGTAATCTTGTTTGAACAAACCCTCTAGGTAATGTTGATGCACACTAAAATCTGAGAACCCCATATCTAGCCAAGCATTAATAAAAATGGAATATGTATGACTAAAATCAAAGGATGAGTGTACAGTATTTGTTATTTGAAGCTTTAGAAGTCAGAGTGCAAAGGCATACTGGCATAAATTACTAGTAGATAAAAAACACTCCTAAATCTTTGTATTTTAAAATAATACAATTCTTACTGCCCAGCCAACCTTTATCAATTGACACATTAATCATGAATATAATGGTAGTATATAAATTTGGGAGTCAGATAAACTACAGAGCATTCAATAGTTTGGATAAGAAATAAAAAAACAAAAACTCTATTTGAAGTAACAGTGGTTCAGAAAATAGCCAACTTTTAATTCATGGGCTTGGGTTTCACTCAGAGGAAGAGTTAAAACTGCATCTTAAAAATCACATTTATCCTGAAGACAATGCCCCATAGGATGTCTATGTTTTCATTCAGGCTAAGGAAGTGTTTCATCACTGACTCAGAGAAAAGACCATTACTTGGATTTAATCACCAGCAATATTTCCTGAAGCATTAGATTTGTCATTGGGTCTGCTAAGCAACCGAAAAACAGTCTCAAAACTTCTTATCTTCAAAGATCTCACAAGAAAAAACTATCAATATTGCTCTCAAACACAAAGTCCAAAGGTCTTCCATTAATAAAACATGCAGGTTAGCCATAGGTAAGAACATTGAGGAGTCTTGTAAGATTGCAATAGAAAGTTCTTTGAGATCTTGTTTTCTCTTTTTCCATTTAAAAAGATTTTGACAGCCTTAAGACACATAACACCACCCTGGAAAGACTAGAGTGAAGTATACCAATTGAGAACTAACTTTAGTATTCATCCTTAGTTACTTAGTAAAGAAACTCAGTAGAACTGACTTTTTCCTGGAAGATTCCTTAACAATAGATGAAGTTCCATTTACTACTACCAAGCAGATAACTGGTTCCCTCTTTGATCAAGATTTCCAAGTCTCAAAAGATTTCCTCAATCATGTGCTTCCTGTATTTAAAGAACTTGGGGGTTAAAAATTGGGGGTATGTGTAAGTAGAAATAACTCCAATAATTAATATTGGTATTCTATATCATAGGAAATATTTCCCACCTATTCAGAGTAAAGAAAACAAAAGAGAGGAGCTTGATTTTACTCATCCATGCTAACCAAAATTATATTGTGTCTTTGTGGCAATCCTTTAGCTCCACCTCATGAGAAAAACAGCAATTATAAGCTCTCATTTTCCACACTGGGAAGAACTAGAACAAATATATAATTGCCAAAATAATTCCTTTTGTTCATTCACTCATCTACAAATATTTGTTGAGTGCCTAATATGTGCCAGACATTGTTGTAGGTGCAAAAGAATCTAGAGAGATGCACAGACTTCAATGATGAGGGTGTGGATTCTACATGTCTAGAGTGCTAGGCTTTACATTTCTCTGTCAACCAAGACCAGTGGTTCTCAAGCTGACCAAGCATCAGAAGCACCTGGAAGGCTTGCTAAACCATAGATTGCTGTGCCCCATCCAGACAGTTTCTATTCAGTGGGTTTGAGACAGGGTCCCAAAGTTAGCATTTCTAATAAATTCTCAAGTGATGTTGATGCTGCTGGTCTAGGGACCACACTTTGAGATCCACTTACCAAGACAAATGGGAGCTCTTCACACTAAGCCTGCCAACTTTCAAGTACTGTACATCTCTCTTCCAAAGAAGGCAATGACCCCATGAATGCTGTCACAATCACTTACAACTGAGCACTATTCCAATTCCCAGAACCACCTCAAAGATCTCTGATTAGTAACTTCAGAGAGAAAAGAGAAGTATAAATAACAAAGAAAAGAAAATTCTCTTTCCAGGGGCTTTTCGGCCTCCTTTTCTTTTGATTTATCACTTATCACAAGAAGTTACTCTTCTAATATGATTTCTCAATACAAGTGCTATGGAAAAGAATAACACTCATTTAGATTTTTCATATTTCTTTAAGAAAATCAAGGCTTTTCTTTTAAATTCACTCTTCATGACCTATTTTTCTCCTTTTTTTGTTGGACTATCCCCTTTTTGAACAAAAGAATCATAGGGTTAGAAGGAACATTGAGAATTCATTTAATCCCTCCTTGGCCTCAGACAAAACTATGTCTAAATCATCCCCAAATATAGCAATTTTTAGTACAAAGACGAATAGACCCCAAGAATTTGCCATTCAACTTCCTGTCACATACTTGAAGATACACTTTCCCTCAGCCTTCTTTTCTCTAAGTTATCAACCTCAACACTTAGACTTTCCTCATTAGATTTCCTAAACTTTAAATGATTTTAATTCTTTTTAAATAAGTTTATCTCATCTTACCTAGGACCTGACTTATGTATGTACTGTTAAGGGGAAAATATCGATTGAATAAAAAAGGAATTTAATTGGAAGAAATCTATATGTACAAATGGCACTAAAGAATAATACACTGGCATTCACTTGAATAATTCATTTTAAATATCCTTTATTTTATTAAAAAAAAACAGTAATGTCTTATACTTTTTATATCTTTACATTACAAATCACCAACCATTTCACACATAAAATGGATGGGAATTAGAAATTTTTTAAAATATGCCACAAATTATACATACCATGTTTCATGACACTTCACACAGAAGAAAACTATTATTATTATTATTATTATTATTATTTGCTTTTTTATTTTAGATAGTGCTTACTACTGAATTTGGAGTTGTAGTTAATGATTTACTTCTGTATGAGTCCAAAAATACTAAATTTATTATATGAAATTAATTTCTGTGAAAATAATTTCTCTGATTTAATCCTTGCAAATCAGAGGTGTCAGGGATTCACTGAGTATAGGACAAGATTGGATAAAGTTCACGTTAAGTGATAGGTTTCCAAGAAGTTTAGAAAAGAAAAATTGGTAATACATTGGAATATGGGGTAAAATGGGATCATCCATTTTATTTAAATTTCTTCCATTCTAAATATAACTATTCAAAATTTAGTCTTTGCTCTCAGAATGGTGAGGCACTTTAGTCTAGCGTAGGCCTGAAGGATAGGATTGTTTCTCTGCCTATTGCAATCAAGGTGTACGGTGGAGGCGATGCATTTAGTCTCCAGAGAGAATGAAGATGCTGCTTGCACAGCACTTCTACTCACCAGTCCATGCAGCAGCAAAGGTGTTGGCTTTGAAGGAAGCCAACTGTCCTGCTCTCCCAGCCAGAGGTAAAGAATTGCATTGGTGGCCACTAGAGGGAGGAGGATTAGGAATAGAGTAAATTGTGGGGAAAAGGCACCCATGAAAAAAGCACATGGGACAACCAACACATCACCAACCACCGCCTAGAAGCTACCTCTCTGAGGGACTATACTGGGGGTCAGGATACACCATTAACCCAGAGACCCAGACACCAGTAATGATTGTAGTATCCTGGTAAAGAGCCCCTTAGCTTTGATGGCAGGAGAAGGGAGATTGCGTACGATAATGGGAAACACACAAGCACACAAACACACAAGCACACGGACATACATTCTCATGCCCCATACAAGAAGCTGTATCTGTGCCACCTGATTCTTGCCCGTTTTCTTATTTAAAACTCTTGATGTTCTTTACCAAGAATGTGTTCACGAAAAGCAAATAGCCCACCTTCAAGTTAGTCTTGGGAGAAGCATCAGCAGAGACACTCATTGTGCCAAGATGTATTTTACCAACAAATCTGTACAAATTACATGAGGTTAAAAACAAATGGAATATAATATAATTAAAGCAAAGTTTCTTTTGCTAAATTACAGCTTGGAGCAAACCTGCAAGAAATGTTTCCAATTAGCTTCTTTAGCAAACACAAAGCATAGCTCACAACATGTTTTGCTTTCCATGCTGCCCTCTGGGTGGGCTGCCTAGTGGTTGTCTTACCTCCAGCACAAGTAGTGGAGCACTCTGACCAAGGCTGATGATTCCAGGTAAAGCCAATATCACTGTCTCCACTGCCAGTCCGAGTGATAGGAACATTGAACTTATACGTAATTCCCTCATACGTATCTTGATAAAGAACCTGCCATTGAAAACAACTGGTGAAGATAATTAAAATACAATGAGCCTTCATTCAGATACTTATTATTTCTTTTGAAGAAGATAATGCCATAAAGTAAGCCTTATAAGAAATTTAAGATAACTTTTAGAACACATGCACTTATCTTGAATTTTCTCCTTCCATTTTCATAGGTAATTTAGAGCCATTTCTTTCATCTACCTTGTTTGGTTATAAAAATATTATTCAACTAAGCAATGAAATGGTCAAACATTCATATGGGAGAGCACTCTGGCTTTAACTTTACAAGGATTTTAAACACTTGGGCAAACCATTTCACCTTTATTTACCTAATTTATCTATAAAGCAGAGAAAATAAAGAGGCAAAGACACATTTACCATGACAATGAGATTTGTCGTGGTGGGACCTGGAGCTACCAAGGATTCTGGTTCATCAGTTGGTCTCTTGTAGCGAAAAGTTGTCCCAGCAGCATCAAACTTCTTAGGCCAGTCAATAGTCCAACCACAATTAAGATAGTATTCATCTGTTTCAGATTTTAAAGCTAAAAAAAAAAATCACAGTACACCTAAAAATATGAAACTTCATTTACCACAGTGTCACTGGTAAATAACTGCACTGAAGTATTCAATGAATATTCATTTCCATTTAGAGATGGAATTCTTGACTATTTTCTAAAGTAAAAATTAAAATGGTAATTTCCATGTGAATGCCAAGAAGATATTAAGTATTTATGACAGGGGTGGGCAAACTTTTTAACTCGAGGGCCACAATGGGTTCTTAAACTGGACCGGAGGGCCGGAACAAAAGCATGGATGGAGTGTTTGTGTGAACTGATATAAATTCAAAGTAAACATCATTACATAAAAGGGTACAGTCTTTTTTTTTTTTTTTTTTTTTTTTAGTTTTATTCATTTTTGTCAAAGGGGCCAGATCCGGCCCGCGGGCCGTAGTTTGCCCACGGCTGATTTATGATGTCATTGATAGAGAGGAATAAAATGTTACCTGGAGAAATAAACATATGGAACTAGCAAGGAAAAGTATGCCAAAAGAAATAACTAGGAATGGGAGAGATGGAGGAAGCAGACTTTCCTGTCTAAATATTAAAAAGTAATTATATGAGTATGGGGTGGGAGAAACTATAGTACTGGCACCCAGACAGACAACAACGCAACCAAACAGACAGTTAAGAAATAACAATCAATAAAGAAAAAAATAACAAAGCATCTTAAAGTATATGACAAAAGAAGCATCTTCAATTAGTTTAAAAAAAGATAACAAGATATGAAACCAAGACAAAAGACTAGCCACTTGGCAAATAATAAATTCAGCATGATGATGATGATGATGATGATGATGATGATGATGAAGAAGAATTTATATTTTGTTTGTTATAAGTACCACAATTCCACTCTTAGGTACATATCCAAAAGAAATGAAAATAGGTACTCAAACAAATATTTGTACATACATGTTTATAGTAGCACTATTCCCAATAACCAAAAGTGGAAACAACTCAATTGTCCATCAATGGATGAATGAATAAACAATTTGTGGTATACACAATACAATGAAATATTATTCAGCCATTAAAAGAAGTACTAATATATGTTTCAATGGTTATGAATTTCAAAAACATTATGCTAAATGGAAAAGGCTAGACAGAAAAAGTCACATATTGTAAACTGCCATTTATATGAAACTAGAGGCCCGGTGCACAAAATTTGTGCTGGGGGGGGGGGGGGGCGGGGGCGGTGTCCCTCAGCCCAGCCTGCCCACTCTCCAATATGGGACATCCCTCTCAGAATCCAGGACTGCTGGCTCCCAATCACTCACCTGCCTGCCTGCCTGCTTGCCCCTAACCACTACCCTGCCAGCCGATTGCCCCTAACTGCCCTCCCTTGCCAGCCTGGTCACTCCCAACTGCCCTCCCCTACAGGTCAGGTCACCCCCAACAGCCCTCCCCTGCAGTCCTAGTCGCCCCCAACTGCCTTCCCCTGCAGTCCTAGTCGCCCCCAACTGCCCTCTCCTGCTGGCCTGGTCACCCCCAACTGCTCTTCCCCGTCGGCCCAATTGCTCCTAACTGCTCTCCCCTGCAGGCCTGGTTGCCCCTAACTGTCCTCCCCTGCAGGCCTGGTCACCCCCAACTGCCCTCCCCTGCCGGCCCAATTGCTCCTAATTGCCCTCGCCTGCAGGCCTGGTTGCCCCCAACTGCCCTCCCTGCTGGCCTGATTGTTCCTAACTTCCCACCTCTGCAGGCCTGGTTCCCCCCAACTGCCCTCCCCTGCAGGTTCGGTTACCCCTAATTGCCCTCCCCTGCTGGCCTGGTCGCCCTCAATTGCCCTCCCTTTCAGGCCGGGTTGCTCCCAACTGCCCTCCCCTGCTGGCCATCTTGTGGCAGCCATCTTTGACCACATGGAGCAGCCATCTTTGACCACATGGGGGTGGCCATCTTGTGTGTTGGAGTGATGGTCAATTTGCATATTACCTCTTTTATTAGGTAGGATATCCAGAATAGGTAAATCCAATAGAGACAGAAAGCAGATTGATGGTTACCAGGGGTTGAGGAATGGGGAGTAACTGCTTAATGGACACAAGGTTCTTTCTGGGGTGATGAAAATATTTTGGAATGTACCAAATGCCACTAAATTGTTCACTTTAAAATGGTTGAGTTCTATTTTATGGACCTTGAGAGCTTGTTTGGAGGTTCTAGCAGGGGAGCGCAGCTACTCGTATACCCTTGACCGAAGACCGGTCCTCTCCTCAGGGGGGAAGGTCGTCCTCTTCGACCGAGCGCGCAGCTTCGGGAGGGACGCACATGGATCGGTGAGGGAGGAGGGGGACACCCGCCTAGCCAGCCAGATCAGCCGAATCAACCCTGGCGATCAATGGGGTGACAGATGTCGCAGCCATATCGCCCTCACATCCGAGTTCTATTTTATGTAAATTAAACCTCAATTTTAAAAAAAAATGGTTTAAAAAGAGAGAAAGAATAAATGCCAGATGGGTAAATATTTGAAATTAAACAGTTGAATCATAAAATGCTTGGAGAAAACATGGCAGATCTTTTAAAAAGTAACACTGGGATATAAAAAGCTTTTTTAAGTATGACAAAACCCACAGAAAATATAAAGGAAAGGATTAATAAATATGCATACATAATTTTAAGACCTATATTAAAAATGCATTAAAAACATTTAAAACTATTGACAGAAAAAGGTTATTGGCACTACTGATAAGAAAAAATGGTGTGGTTCACATACACAATGGAATATTACTCCTTTTGTGACAGCATGGGTGGACCTAGAGAGTATCATGTTAAGTGAAATAAGGCAGTCAGACAAAGACAAGTACCATACAATTTCACGTATATGTGTAATCTAATGAACAAAATAAACTAACAAACAAAATAGAAACAGACTCATAGATACAGAGAACAAACTGACAGCGGTCAGAGGAGAGGGTGTTGGGAGACTGGGTGAAAAAGGTGAAGGGATTAAGCAAAGGAAAAAAATACCTCATAGACACAGACAACAGCATGGTGATTACCAGAGGAAAAAGGGGGTGGAAGGGTATAGAGGGGATAAATGGTGATGGAAGGAGACTTGACTTGGTGTGGTAAACACACATCTATATAATATAATACACAGATGATGTATTATAGAATTGTACACCTGAAACTTAATAAGATATACTTTTATTTATTAATAAAATATAATTTTAATAACCAATGCTACCCAATAAATTCAATAAAAAAAAATTTTAAAGAGAAAAATACAGTGATGATTTTGATAATGATTACATGATTTCATAATGACAAACATGGCAGTTTAAGTTTTTTGTTATTATTTTAGCTTCTTCTTTTACATCCATAACTCATTTCCTAAACCCATTTCTTCTAGGAATTACTTTTTCTACCTCAGTAATTTACCCAATAAATGTTCTCTTACAAAATTTTTTTTTAAATTTATTGGGCCAGATAAACAAGCAGCTCACCCTGGCCTGTGTTGCTCACTGGTTGGAATGTCGGCTCCAGCATCAAAGGGTCTAGGGTTCCATTCCTGGTCAAGGGTCCATACCTGGGTTGCAGGTTTCCTCAGGCCCAGGTTGGGTGCATGTAGGAAGCAACCAATTGATGTGTCTTCTCACATCAATGTTCCTCTCTCTTTCTCCCTCCCTCCCTTCCACTCTCTCTAATGGGGAAAAACAAAAACAAAAACAGAAGCAGCCCAAAAAGACTATAAAGGTCATGGTGCAGTCTCTGCCTCTCTGGACCTCTACCACTTGACCTTAACAGTACAGACCATTTTCATGCCCCCACTCCAATCTGACTGGCACATTTACTTGTATTTTCTTGACTTCAGATATGTTATGATGATTCATTTGTCAAAACAAATCTAATTAACCTCTTAAGATAAGAACATGTCAACCAATTTTAAAGATTATTTAGTTTTAAATTTTTCTTGTATTTAAAATTTTTTCTTTTCAATTCTCACAGTGGTTTTCTGTTTCATTTAAAATATCAGCCCTAACCAGTTTGGCTCAGTGGATAGAGTGTCAGCCTGCGGACTGAAAGGTCCCAGGTTCAATTTCAGTCAAGGGCATATATCTTGGTTGTGGGCACATCCCCAGTAGGAGGTGTGCAGGAGGCAGCTTATTGATGTTTCTCTCTCATCAATGTTTCTAACTCTCTATCCCTCTGCCTTCCTCTCTGTAAGAAATCAATAAAATCTATTAAAAATAATAAAATATCAGAATTACTTATGTTATATAAGGACGTCTGAACCTGTATAATATGAACTAGTAAAATAAAAAATAAAACCAGACCACCCTCCTCCGCCAGCAGCTTTGTGGTCTCCTTCAATCTGAGCTCTCACTTTCAATTTACCCAACTATTCAGCTAACACATTTTTGCTGGTACCATAATGTAGTTCAGAAAGCACTGAGCATTTAACAAGTACTGGGTAATTTACTAGGGGAGGAGGATGTGGCATTATGGACAGAGAATTATCAAAGGGAAAAAATTTAATGTTACAGGTCTTATTTTTGTTTTGAGTCTTGCTGATTCCAAAATTATGATGCAAAAATAAAGCGCTCTTCTTGAATAAAGGAAAAGCCTGATTATACTGGTGTTCTATCCAAAGATGTATTCTGGATGTCATCTTATTTTTTAAAGGCTTAATGAAAAGGCAATGATATGTTAAAAGACATAAGAACTCATTCAGGCCTCACTAGGGGTCTCTGGAGAACCTAAATCTGTTTTAAAAGATCAAACATCAAATAAGTAGAATATCCACTTCTTTCCCTGTTGAAATAACTGGTACTAGATTTGCCCTTCAACTGTAGACAACTAGAAAACTCACAAAACATATGAATTAGCTGTTCTTAGACATTGGCCAGGACAGGGCAGGGCTGTGATATATGCACGAAGGAAAACAAGGTGAATTTGATCTTTTGATTTAAGAAATAATAATCTTTTCAACAAATGGTGTTATAGTAATTGAATATCCCTATAAAAAATTGAACCTCAACCCTTACTTTATACCTTATATAAAAACTCAAAATGGACCAAATACCTAAATGTAAAAGCTAAAACTACAATTTCTTAAGGAAACATTGACGATAATATTTGCAACCTTGAGGTAGGCACAATTTCTAAGGTAGGACATGAAAGCCCAAACAATAAAAAATTTAATAAATTAGATTTCATGCAAATTAAAAGACACCATTAAGGATAGAAAATAGATAAGCCAGTGACTGGGAGAAAGTATTCATAAAACATGTATTTGAACAAAGACTTGTATAGAATACATAAAGGACTCATAATTTAATAAAAAATTTTAAATAGGCAAAATAATTTTGAAAAGGAAGGGAGCATTTGGAACTCATCTACATTATTGGTGGGAATATAAATAATACAACCATGTTAGAAAACAGTTTAGTAATTTCTTATAAAGTTAAACATGTACTTATCATATAACCTTACCATTTCACTCCTAGGCTTTTATCTATGAGAAATGAAAATATATGTCCACACAAAGCTTGTCTATAAATGTTCAAAGAAACTTTATTCATAATGGTCAAAGACTAAAAATGACCCAAATATTCTTAAGTGAGTGGATAAAAATATTATGATATATCCATACATTGGGATATTATTTAGTAATAAAAAAGAGTGAACTTCAGATACACTCAACAATATAGATGAATCTCAAAAACATTATGCTGAGTAAAAAAAGCCATACATAAGTATATACTGTATTATCCAATTATGTTAAATTCCAGAAATATAATGAAATACATGTCAGATAAAAGACCAATGTTTGCCTGAGGCTAAGGCTAAGGGCATTTAACTGCAAAAGCAAATAAGAGGATGTTTTAGAGTCAGAAATGATCTATATTGTGGCTGTTATATATACATATAAATAATTGTCAGTACTCTTTGAACTGTATACTTATAATGGATATACTTTATTATATATAAATTATTCCCCAATAACATTGATTTTAAAAATCAAATAAGCAACTCAGTGAAGAGTAAGCTATAAACTACTCATTTTTGTGTTTAGTTCTTACATGTGGTCCTATAAGACTTGAAATTTCATTTTAGCATGAAAGTATTCCATCTCAAAGCAGTATGTCCGTTTTTTCTTTTTCTATCATCATTTATCCCTTTATCCCTTTATGCCCTCTTCACCTCCATTCACCCCCTACCCTCACCCTCAATCACCACAGTGTTGTCCATGTCCATGAGTTCTCTATTTTTTCTTCTCAATCCCTCCGCACACACCCCCACCCCAAACTCCATAGCTGTCTGCCTGCTCTCTCAGTCTGTCTCTATTTGGCAAAGCAGTATGTCTTTTCCTTCATGATATTGTGCTGTCCCTTCTCCTTAATTTTTGAAATCTACCAAAATATGCTACTCACCAATATAGGCAGGTGACACGGCAACTTCTCTGACTTCAATATTAACAGAACCTCTTGGTATCTGCACAACTGTCAGGTAGCCTGGACCACAGAAGACAGCCAGTGTAAGTATATTCTGTAGCCTCAGTCAGAAAATGAGTGTTTAATAACCATTCAGCAATGATTTTCCTTATTCTACCATGCTTTCTTCGGCTTTTCACTATACAAATTATGAAATATGGGCAAATTCCCCTTTGGGTTAATGAATACCTCTAGAGTATTTTTCTTTTCCTCTAAAATACCTTCAACATGTACAATATTGGTTCATTTTATTTTCTCAACTATAGCCCACACATCAATCTACTGTGGAAATTCATATCTTAAAGAAACATGGCAAAATGAAGTCAAGTAAAAAGGAAATAATATTTACTTAAAATATCTTACATAGGAACTCTCCTGTAATGTTGGAGGGCATGCAGACTGGTTCAGCCACTGTGGAAGACAGTATGGAGTTTCCTAAAAAGTTAAAAATGGAACTCCCATTTGACCCAGTAATCCCACTTCTAGGACTATATCCCAAGAAACCAGCAACACCAATCAGAAAGGATATATGTACCCCTATGTTCATAGCAGCACAATTTACAATAGCTAAGATTTGGAAACAGCCTAAGTGCCCATCAGCAGATGAGTGGATTAAAAAACTGTGGTACATCTACACACGGAAGATTATGACGCTATAAAAAAGAAGGAACTTTTACCATTTGCAACAGCATGGATGGAACTAGAGCGCATTATGCTAAGTGAAATAAGCCAGTCGGAGAAAGATAAATATCACAAGATCTCACTCATACGTGGGATATAATGATCAACATAACTTGATGAACAAGAATAGATCCAGAGACATATGGCAGGGGAGGTGGGAAGGGGGGAGGGGGAGAGAGAGCAACCAAAGGACTTGTATGCATGCATATTAGCATAACCAATGGACATAGAAACTGGGGCGGTGGGGGCTTGCCCAGAATGGGAATGGCTGGGGGGTGGGGGGAGGGAGTCAATTGGGGTTAAAGAAGACATATGTAAAACTTTAGACAATAAAAAAATAAAATAAATATCTTACATGAAGCCATATTTAATACTTTAAAAGACTGAAAGTAATTTGGGGGGGAAGCAATGTCTGCCTAAATAAAGAAATTTTAAAATAAAGGGTGGTGGTGGTGATCAAATGTGTTGCCTATTCCAAGCACACAGAGGCGTGAGGAAGAGTTCTCTCTACACACTCACCTCCTCCTCTGGGTGACGTTTCATTGAAGAACCCTTCAACGGCATCGCATGTGCTCCCATCCCCTCCACAGACTCGACATTTATCTTCCCTAACACTGGATTCCAAAATATTATCACAACCTACATGCTGCAAACAGAGAAGAATATTCAGTGTGTGAAAAAAAGGAATTCTTACTAAGCAAATAAATATAGCGTATTTATTTGTTTTTCCAGTAAAGGAAATAAAAACAAGAAATATTTTCCTCTCTCCACTTTTACCTTCACTCTCCAATAAGTTCTAGCTAACATTTCTCAATACATAAGTTTAAAGAAAAAAAATTCTGATTCCCCAGGAATGGATGTCTATATTTCTAACCTAGATTTAATTATTTATAGATACCATGCTTCAATTCTTAAAATATTATAATTTGTTAGCAATGGACTCTTACTTATACCCCAAATCAATACATGCAAGAACTGAGAAAAATGGCATTTAGTCCTATACAAGGTTATAACAGCAAGAGTCTTGACTGGGCCTGACATTTTGTCCTTTCTCAATCACTAGTCCTTTTGGATTATCCAACTGTTAGAGTCAAGGATTGGTTGTGGAAATCATGACTGGGTAAATCTTTAAAAATGAATACCTGTACCCACTAGCTGAATAAAATTGCCATAAACTCTACCATTCAGTCTTTCACTGAACCACAGAGATGTGGATTCTTATACATTTTTGGTACAAATTTTGGAACTTAAATTTGTATATTTGACATTTAGCCATTGATACCAGGCATGTAATCTCTGAATATACTAGTAAGCTGTATCTGGGTTTTTATTATCTAAAAAGAATTTCAATATTGTCACAGAAATAACCTTTTCTTCAAGTAAATACACACACACACACACACACACACACAGGGCTATCAGATACATTTGGAGGCTAGTAGCCAGAAGGACAGAAACTTTTGTAAGAAATTATGAGACTAAGTAAAATAGACAATGTTTTTATATCTTCTTTCTTTCTGGGACTTAGCTTTGCATTTCTCTTTAAAATAAAACAAAAACAAGGAAAAAAAACCTATATAATAAAGAGCTAATATGCAAATGGTCATCACATCCTCACGCCGTCATGCCATAACACCTCAGACACTCAACACTGGGGATAGAGGAATGGGGACCAGCCATGCACAAATGAGCTCGCGAGAGAGGAATGGGGACCAGCCAGGCTGTGGCCTGGGAGAGGGACAAGCCACACGCCCTGCAGTCCCGGGTGCCAACAGCTGGGGCTGGGGCCCGGGAGAGGGACAAGCCACCCGTCCCATGATCCTGGGCGCCAGCTGCTGCACCTACTGCCCGGGAGAGAAAAAATCTGCATGCCCCACGGTCCCCGTGGTCCCAGGCACCAGTGGCTGTGCCTGTGGCCCAGGAAAGGAACAAGCTGCATGCCCCACAGTCCCAGGCATGGTCCCCGTGGTCCCAGGTGCCACTGGCTGTGCCTGTGGCCCGGGAGAGGGACAATCCCCATGCACCATGGTCCCTGCGGTCCCAGGAGCCAGCAGCTGTGCCTGCGCCTGTGGCCCGAGAGAGGGACAAGCCACCCGGCCCGCAGTCCTGGGTGTCAGTGCCTGTGCCTGAAGACCAGGAGAGGGACAAGCCACCCACACTGTGGTCCCAGGTGCCAGTGCCTGTGACCCAGGAGAGGGACAAGCCACCAGCCCCATGGTCTTGGGCACCTGCGGCTCTGGCCAGGGCGAAGTCACCTGCTCACGGTCCCCTGTGGCTGCAGCCGGCCCAGGCAAAGCTGGCCCAGGTCCTAGGTGCCTGCAGCCGGCCAGAGGATGGGAAGCCCAGTCCAAGGTGTCTGTGACCAGCTGGAGGAGGGAATCCTGGGTCCCAGGTGCGGGGTGAGGCAGAGGCAGTTAGGGGCAATCAGGCCAGCAGGGGAGCAGTTAGGGGCAATCAGGCTGGTAGGGGAGTAGTTAGGGGCGATCAGGCAGGCAGAGGTGGTTAGGGGAGATCAGGCAGGCAGGCAGAGGGGCTAGGGGTGATTAGGCAGGCAGGCAGGAGAGCGGTTAGGAGCCAGCGGTCCCTGATTGCGAGAAGCAGTCGGACATCCCCCAAGGGGTCCTGGATTGGAGAGGGTGCAGGCTGAGCTGAGGGACCCCACCCCTCCCCCGCATGAATTTTGTGCACCGGGCCTCTAGTGATCATTTAAGCAACCTTGCATTCTCCGTTGATACAGATATCCAGTGAATCCATATTGCACCGAGTCCCATCAATCACTGCGGGGGCACGTTCAGTGTAGAAGTTGTAGCCATCAGCCAAGCAGTTTAATGCACAAGGTTTCATTCCACCTGGACAAATGCAGTACAAAAGAAATAAATGGATTGGTTCTCCTATGAGACAGTGATTCAATATTCCCCATAGCAAATGTACAATTCATATAGACATCATTCCCTGACTATATCCCTGGATGTGTAGGTTTCTTTCCTCTTTTGCTAAAATTTCATGTTTATTTTCACTCCTTGTTCAACTTAATGAAGGTCCTACTAAGTAGTTTTCAAGTTTAAAAATTTTAAGTGTTTCCAATATATGTTTACAATATCTTTTGGGTCAAAAGGGATCACAGTGGAGATACCTGAATATTGAAGCAAATAAATGAAATAAAACTGTTTTTAAAAATGAACCAAGGAAATAAAGTTTAAGGAGGCTTAAAACTATTACCTTATATGACAAATCAGAATTTCTACAACATATGTAACTTGTTATGGAAGCTGATACAAAAACTCTCCTACTTTAGCAGGGACATGGTAGTTGTAAAATAAAACTATTTGTACCTGTTTTTAAACATATCATATTCCGTGAAAATGGCTTTAGTGTGGAGATAAACTGTTATCAGATTAGCAAATCAAAGATAAAATTAATTATAGTTTTAAAATTGAATAGTTAAAATAATATCTAATATTATTTTGTGAACATATATAATAACTTGAGCATTTTCATTTTATCATTGAAATTTGTATTTTTTAAGGTTGATATAAAAGATAGGTATGAATAGTAGCCATTTAAAACAAGCAAAGTACATGTCATAATCTCATAATATATTGAAAAGTAGCAATAAATATGGATATATTTCATTCAAAACAGCGCATGAAAAAGTGAATTATAAATATGCAACTATTGATTAAAAATATGATGTAAGAAGAATACTTCCTGTTCAATCTTCCTTTTATGAAGTTTAAAACACTTTGGTCTTATTCTAATTATTTTGATAAAAATTTCTCTTTGAAATAAAGCTGACTACTTCTTATAAAGAATATAAGGCAGAAAGATTGAAATGACATGCCTAAGGTAGACACAGGTTGCTGCAGAGTGAAGGTATGTGGAGTAAAAGAGAGAAGCCAACTGGGTGGTGAAGACAATGAGAAGTGAGAGACAGAACATTCCATTAAAAGGAGATCACTGCCGAAACCGGTTTGGCTCAGTGGATAGAGCGTCGGCCTGCGGACTGAAGGGTCCCAGGTTCGATTCCGGTCAAGGGCATGTACCTGGGTTGCGGGCACATCCCCGGTGGGAGATGTGCAGGAGGCGGCTGATCGATGTTTCTCTCTCATCCATGTTTCTGACTCTCTATCTCTCTCCCTTCCTCTCTGTAAAAAATGAATAAAATATATTTAAAAAAAAAAAAATAAAGGAGATCACTGTTATAGTTGACTAGAAGCCCGGTGCACAAAATTTCATGCATTAGGGGGGCAAGTGTCCCTCAGCCCAGCTTGCACCCTCTGGCAGTCTGGGGACCCCTCACTCCTTACCGCCCACCTGCAGCAGAGGTGGGAGAGGCTACCACCACCACCACTGCACTCACCAGCCGTGAGCCCAGCTTCTGGCTCAGCGGCACTCCCCCTGTGGATGCTCCTGCATTAAGCGTCTGCCCCCTGGTGATCAGTGCATGTCATAGTGACCGGTCATTCTGCCATTTGGTCTATTTGCATATTAGGGTTTTATTATATAGGATAGTTGTTGTGCAAGAAGGCTCAATATATTCACACACCCTATTTTTTCAAGAGATGATGAAAACCTAGATTTTTAAAATATAACCTGTTCTTGGCAACTCATTCAACATTTTCAAAAATACTGTGAAGGTTAAAACACATATGTAAGTAAAAACTGTTCTTGAACCATCAGTTTACAACCACTGGCCCAAGTTCATGTTTTCTCCCATTTTCTTTATCTGTAGGCTATAAAACTCCTATAGGACTTATAAGGTATTACTAAGCTTAGGGTAATGATATATTTTGCTGTCCTGAGCACAGAAATAATAAGTAATCAGTAAAATAATTTCTTTCTGAACTGATAATCAAGGTATTTATAATCTATTTTTGTAAGATTCTCATGAATAAAATTGCTCTAAATTTCCATGAATATTACTGGGATTGTTTTCATTACTACCCACTATTGTTCTTTCCCCATTTATTATTGTAATGTTTTGAAAGTTAATGGAGCTTTTTATGTAATGGGCTTTTTAAAAAGAACACTAGCCTTTTATTTACTCAATTTTAATACTCTATTAATTATGTAACATAGTATTTGATAGGCAAGACATGCAATTACTATGGTTGTATTCATAGAAATAAATTTCCTCCTTTTTCACTGCTCAAGATGTATTTAGCTTTCTCTGTTACAATGAGTTTTCAGAAGAGGTACTGCTATTATTTCAAGAAGGGATTTAGGATGATTCTCTAAATGGAAGGTCACATTACCAATTACCTTCATTTAAAGCTTATTATGAATTTAGTGTTAATTCATTCCACTGAATTACCTAGATCAGCCGTGGGCAAACTATGGCCCGCGGGCCGGATCTGGCCCCTTTGAAATGAATAAAACTAAAAAAAAAAAAAAAAGACCGTACCCTTTTATGTAATGATGTTTACTTTGAATTTATATTAGTTCACACAAACACTCCATCCATGCTTTTGTTCCGGCCCTCCGGTCCAGTTTAAGAACCCATTGTGGCCCTCAAGTCAAAAAGTTTGCCCACCCCTGACCTAGATGCTAATTATTAAATCCTCCTACAATAAGATAAAACAATATCAAATGTATATGAACTTAATAAAAGTGATTCAGAATACATGAAACAAAAAGTTATAAAAAAGAAAGTAAAGTCATATAATAGTTCAAGATTTTAACACACTTCTCTCAGTAACTGATAGAAGAGCAAGAGCAGGAGAAAAAAAAACACCCGGAAAAATTTAAAAATATTTGCATAACACTAACCAACTTGACCTCATGGATATCCATAAAACACTACTATATCCAACAACTGCATAAAGCACATCCTTTTCAAGTATAAATAGAATATTCACCAACATGGAGAAGAAGCTGTATCATAAAACAAATTTCAATTAATTTTAAGAATTTAAATCATGCAGAGTATTCTCTAAGCATATTAGAATTAAACTATAAATTAATAACAAAAAATCTAGAATATATAAAATATTTGGAAATTCCACCAAAAAACTCTAGAACTGATCAATGAAGTCAATAAAGTAGCAGGATACAAAAAGAAATAAAAATGACAATTATAAATAACCTAAATAACCCATGGGTAAACAAGAAATCACAATGTAAATAGGATAATATTTTGAAATGAAGGAAATAAAAACACATCAACTTTGGGGAATGCAATAGAGCAAAATAAACCCATAATTAAAAGAAAAAAGACAGTAATAGAGAAAAGTGCTACAGCCAAGTCGATTCTCTGAAAAGATAATTAAAATTGATAAACCTCAAGTAAAAGAGAGAAATACATATTATAAATATCAGAAATCAAAGAGCATACACCACTCCAGATCCTACAGATATTAAACAGAATAATAACAGAATGTTATGATTAATTTTCTATCAATGAATTGAACAACATGAATGTAACTTATCAATAAACTTATCAAAGACACAAATTTGAAAACTCACATAAGAATTTAAAAGTCTGAATAATTCTTTTATCTGTTAAAGGAGCTAAATTTGTAATAATTTTTTGTACAAAGAAAATACCAAACATACATGCTTTTACTATTTTTCCAAGGAAAAAATAATACCAATGTTACAAACTCCTTCAAAATAAATAAGAATTCTATTTCAGGAAGCCAGAGTAACTCTGATACCAAAACTTGTCAAAGACATAACAAAAATAAAATTTAGAAATCAGTTTCCCTTATGAACATAGACACAAATATACTTAATAAAATATTAGCTATTAAATTTAATAACATATAAAAAATAGTAAAACATTACCACATAGGGTTTATCCTGGGAATAAACGGTTGGTTTGACATTATAAAATCTGTCAAGTAATTTATCATATTAACAGAATAAAGAAGAAAATCACATATAATCTCCACATGCACAAATTGTATTGAAGGGCAAAGCCAGTGCATTAAGACAAGAAAATGAAATAAAAGGCAAAAAGATTGAAATAGACCGTCTCTATTCCAAATAACATGACTATTTAGCAAGAAAATCCTAAATAACAGAACACAAAGTTAATATATAAAAATTAATTTTATTTTTATACACTAGAGTTAATAATTAAAAATGAAATTTTTAAAACTTTCATTTACAATAGTGTCAAAACACATAAATTACTCAGAAATAGGTTTAACAAAAGATGTGCAAGACCTTATACCTAAAACTACAAAACATAGCTAGAGACATTAAAAAAGACACAAATACATAGAGATATATACTATGTTCATAAATTGGAAAATTCAATATTTGAATTTGTCATTTCTCCCTGTATTGATCTACAGATTCAACATGATAACAAGCATAAGCCCAGCATGTTTTTCTGTAGAAATTAACAACAAATTTTGTAATTTATATGGAAATGCAAAGCATTTAGAATATCCAAATAACTCTTTTTAAAAAGATCAAAATTGAGGAACTTATGCTACCTGTGTCCAAGACTATACAATTACAATAATTAAGTCAGTGTGGTACTAATATGGAGTTGACAAATAGATTGATGAAACAAAATAGAGTACATAAATATACTACAAATACACACCATATTCCTAAATTGTTTTTGATTGTACATCTAAATTTAAAGATAAAAAACCTGGCTCTTAGAAGAAAAGATTAAAAAATACCATCTAGAGTTGAAGTAGACAAAGATTTCTAAAACAGGACACAGAACACAATAACCATAAAAGAAAAAAATTGAAAAATTAGAATTCATCAAAATTAAAATCCTATACTCATCTAAAATACCATTTAAAAAGTAACAGGAGAGCCACAGACTGTGAGAAAATATTCGTAAAACATCTGATAAATGACTACCACTAGAGAATCTATAATAACAAAAGTGTAATATGCTAATTAGACTGGACAAATGACCTTCCGGATGTCCTTCCGGATGAAGACGGGGCTGTGAGGGCCAAGCCCCTTGCACGAATTTTGTGCATCAAGCCTCTAGTGAAAAGATAAAATACCAATTTGAAAATAGGCAAAGAATGTGAACAATTAACAAAAGAAGATACATAAATGGTCAATAAGCACATGAAAATGTGCTCAACATAATCAATAATCAGAAATGCAAATTAAAGCCCTAGCGGGTTTGGTTCAGTGGATAGAGCATCGGCCTGCGGACTGAAGAGTCCCAGGTTCGATTCCGGCCAAGGGCACGTACCCAGGTTGCGGGCTCAATCCCTAGTAGGGGGTGTGCAGGAGGCAGCCGATCAATAATTCTCTCTTATCATTGATGTTACTATCTCTCTTTCTCCCCCTTCCTCTCTGAAATCAATAAAAATAGATTTTTTTTAAAAAAGAAATGCAAATTAAAGCTACAGTAAAACATCATTATACACACACCAGGAGAAGACTGAAAACACCAAATGTTGGCAAGGATATGGAACAAACAGAACCTACACATTGTTGGTGGGAGTTGTGATATGGTACAATAACTTTGGAAAAATATCTGGCAGGTTTTTTTTTTTTAAATTAAACTCATACCTACCCTATTATTCAACAATTCTACTCCTAAGTATTTACCCAAGAGAAATGAAAACATATGCCCACAAAAAGACGAGTATGCAAATAATCACAGCAGCTGATTCATAACAACTGTAACTAGAAACACCCCAGGTGTCCATCAGACACAGAATGGAAAAGCAAACTTATTATAATACTGCTTAGCAATAAAAAGGAATGAACTGCTTGTACATGCAATAATGCAGATAGATTTCAAAAACATTGGGCTTAAAGAAGCCTTGCACAAAAGAGTAAATATAACATAATTTCATTTATATGATGTTCTGGAATAGGAAAAACTAGTCTATGCTAAAAAAAAAAAATCATAACAGTAGTTGCCTCTTAGAACAAACAGGTAGAGGCAGCTATGGACTGGGAAGGACTACGGAGGTAATGGTAATGTTCTATATCTCGGTAGAGTTTTACAGGTGCATGCATTTGTTAAAACTCAGGGAAAGTACAGTTAAGATTTGTGCATTTCATTGTACATAATCTAACCTCAAAAGAAAAAAGTAAACAGTACTGAACTGGGGTTGATGTATGCATGCTTAATTACTTACAGGAAAGTATATTAATGGCTACAATTTACTTTGAAATGCATCCAAAAAAAAGCATAGATTGATGAATGGACAGAGATGACTAGACATGTAATGAAAAATATATACTGAAATGTTAATGGTAGAATCTTGGTGGTGGATAAAAACATCACTGTAAAATTATTTCAATATTGTTCTATGTTGAAATTTTTTCAAAAATGTTAAAACAAGCAAAAATTTTGAATGTGCATTCAATCTTTCCAAGAGAAAATTTTAACAAAACTTAGTTGTATTTTGGGAGTGTAAGCAAACTTTTTGTGCTTACTGAACAACTGGTGTTTGATACATGCCCAAATTAAAGAGCAAAAATGTTTCCCAACACTAAAAAAAAAATTTTAAAAATCTATGGTAAGATCCTTAGCCTTTTCTCAAGAAATAACACATTTTCCTGGCCTCTTTGAGTTGATTTATATTGTTATAATTTGTTTTTAGGGTGATATCTCTAAATACTTCATGATTATAAATGATTATAATGTAATGTCCACATACCTCAAGAAGTCAAGAACTCAAAAAAATGATTTCTGATCATTTGTACTAACATAAAGTTCATTACAGGGAAACTAAAACATGAGACCTTTATAGTATTGTAAGTATTTTCCTGCTTTGATTTACAAACACTAATTTTTACTAGTATGTGTAGAAATGTGTGTGTCTGTATTATTTATATACTCTTTCATGTTTGCAAAGCTCTCAAGCATGATGAATGCTCTGCCAGGTTATACATTACCTCCAGTAAAGGGTTTCCAGTTATAATAATTTCCACGGAAAGGCATATTGTCAAAGTCTGCACACTGTTTCTCTCGAAAATCTCGGGCCCCCAAAGGACATGGCTAAAATAAAATAAAATCATAAATGGTACGATTGTTGAAAAATTCCAAAACCAAGGGACAGCGTCCCTAAAATTAAAATTGCCTGAACTCCATCACATTAGCTCACTGCCTTACTCTCTGGAACATGCTCTACTCTTTTACAACCAGTATTCAGACTGAAGTGTCTGAATTGTAATCTTAGCCACAGAAGAAATAACTGAAGTCATTTAAACAAAGTGAAGTGTTAGACAGTTTCCATATAACTTTACACTTAGATGCATGTCATAGTCCACTTTGCAATCAATCCATCAGGTATCTCCTTATAAGCACAAATAAATACCAGGAGAAGAAATCAAAATACAAAATCTTTTTTGGTAGCAGTGTTTGAGGTCCAGTTGCCACAGCTACTCCCAGCTCTTTATTTTAAGGAATCAAGAGGCAGGTTTGTAACATGACATTCAGCACTATTAATTGTGGTTTGGATCCCGACTACTATAGCTGTTTACTGTCTAGCTCTGACAAAAACCATATTTTAAGACATGGGATGAAATGGGCAAAATGCTAGGCCTCCAGTTTAAACACCTTCCAATTCAAGGAATGTGGACTTATTAGGACTTACATTTTAACTTTAACATCACAGAAAATAAAATACTAATTTGGTTCAAAACATGTACATGTGTTGAATGGGAGACAGAGAAGGATGTTGGGAAGGTGAAGAGAGAATTATTTGTTTTTAAAATTTGGAATGCTTCTTCTACCTGGATTTTTTTACAGAGGAAAATCTTGCCAATCTAGCTAGGTCCAGATGCCGAATACCACAGGGCCATCCTAAATTCAATACTTAAGTTCAAAAAGAATTAAAGTATAACATCTCACAGTGTTTGAACAATATGACCTAATTTGATGTTATCTTTTAGAGTTCTGCAGCTGTTGCACCTAAAACTTGAAGCTACTGATCGAGAAACACTCACTTTAAATATGGAAGAATGGAGCAAGTCATTAGATAAAACTATTAATTGTGAATAAATAATGAGTACGTTACAGACACTCTCAGATATCATTTTCAGGCTTTTTACCACTTTCCATGGCATCTCTACACTTACTGTATTTTATACAGTTTTCTGATGTCAGTCCCTTGAAGCATGTGCAAAAATAATAGACCACAATGTGCATATATTTGCATGGTCACCATTACTTTCTATATACTATGGTTCAAATTACTAGCATATCAAGTCCAAAGCCTCAGATTCTGGAAATAGTGAGAGCAGGTCTACATTCTGTTACAGGCCCAGAATTTAAAATATTTTTCTGCACATTAAAATATGACACTGCAATGCCAAACCTAATGATTCTGCTTGCCAAATTACCATTTTTACCTGTCTTTTCAAAAAAAATGCAAACTAAGTATGAACCGTAGGCTACATAGTGCATCACACTGGAAAGATATGCTTCTGGTGTCTTGCTTCATCGTGTGCTACCGCTTCCTTTCCTAGCCATTTCCAGGGAACCTCACACAAGGACTGGAGTTGTCAGTGGCCTTGCCATGCAGCAAGGCTACTTTTTAAGCAAATATTATCAATTTTTAAAAATACAAATAAGTTTAACTATAGGTACAAGTTTTCACATAAAACTTAAGTATTTGTAAAGCACCAACTACCTAAAAGTTCTCACAGCTTTCAAACTAGTTGGAGAAACAAGATACAAATAGACAAACCACAGCACTGTTGCGGGCAGTACTTATAGGACGGCATGATGCAGGTGCTGTATGAAGGCAAACGATCAATGTGTCATGTGACTAATCATAGGGAAACTTTTCCTCTGGAAGCAAACCTTGAGTGTGTTATAATTATAATAAAAGTATTATGAAAATTTAATTTTTGTAGCTTTATAAGATATTGTAGGAATTGAGCTGGTTAAGCAAAAGGACTTTTGGGGTCGGGGTGGGGGGGTTATTAAGAATAAAGCCAAGTAAAGCCATGGGGACAGGAAGGGAATTCGTTGGAAAAAGGCCCTCCTAGCTGAAACAAACTGTATGGAAGCGCGAGAGCAGATAGCATTTCATAGAAAAGCACCGGTACATAAAAAAGCCTCAAATTAACAAACTAAGGTATCGTGAAGGCCATTCACTTAAGAACAAAAATCCTATTCCTAATTATCTTGTAATGTCACTCCTTGCTAGAAGAGAAAGGGTCCAATAGGAGGATTTTGCTGTTTCATGAAGCACTTGGATAATATTTTGTAAAATTTTTGATCCACTCTTTTCCTGGAATAATCACTCCAAGTGTCAGCATAATGAAAATATTAACAATGACCACAGAGACTTGGCATTTAGTAAGTACCTACTCTGGGGCACACTGTTCAGAGGTCTCAAGATCTATTATCTATTGAACCTCTGTCTACACTCTTATGAGGTGGTTGTCCTTAATAATCCCATTTTACAACAGAGTACTGAGTACAGAAAGGTTTGCTTAGTAATAGCTTCAGGATGCAAGGACACCTCCCTCAATCTAAGTGGCACCTCCTCTGGACACTGTCTAAATGCTACAGTAACAGTGTGAGGCTTTAGCTGTTAAGATACACAAAGACCTAACAGGAGTAACTTGGACTATGGACCTAGTCTTGTCATTTCCAGCTGTAAGTTTCTTATCTTCTCCAAGCTACTTTTTCCCCCCTCATTTATAGAATAAGAGGGCCAATTCTTATAAAATAAGAATTTTGAGTAAGACTAGCCTGGATTCGATTCTAACTTTGTCATTTGTTTAATTCATGGCCTTGAGCAATGTAATTCATTTTCCAGCCCTCATCTATAAACTAGTATTTATCTCCTAGTTGAAGATTCATGTAAAATGTCTAGCTCTGTACTTGGCACATGGTAGCTCTGAATAACTATTGGCAGCAGTGCTGGTTTTGGGTCAGGCATCCATAGACCATCCCTCATCGTTCCTGCTCTGCTCTATATATCAGGGGAACAAACTCTGCAAGCTCCATATCCCAGGCTTCTGTGCCAGCTGACTTCTGGTTAGGTGCAGGCAATGAAAGGCACATGTGGAAGAAGCCAGGGCATTTCTCTCATTTCCTCTCTACCTCAGAAAGCATCTTAGGCAGGCGCAGAATCATTCAGCGGCCCTAACTTCAGGAAACAAAAGCCCCACACCTCCACCCCATGCTATGCTTCCAGCTTCTGGACTCTGATAAAACTACCTCCTTCCTGGATCTTTCTGGTAGGAGTGGTGGCATCTTCCTGCTGACCCTGATCTATGGGCTGCAAGCCTCTTCAATTGCCAAGTAACCAAGTATGTGCATTAAATTCCCTCTATTTAAATATTCAGAATGACCTCTATCATTATGGTTGGATCTTTACTGACACATACAACAATCAATAATGATGAAGAAGGAAGAGGAGGAAATTGGTAGGTTGAATACAGGTATATTTCCATAGTTTATTGGTTAAGGGTATAGAGGTTGGCAAACTTTCTCTGCAAAGAGCAACATAGTGAATATTTTGATTTTTGTGTTCCATACAGTATTGGTTGTCACTATTCAACTGGGCCATTATAATGTAAAAGAAGCCATAAACATATATGTAAATGGCCATGGCTGTGTTCCAATAAAGTTTATTTACAAAAAGAGGTGATGGGCCAAATTTGGCCAAGGAAATAGATTTTGCCAACCCCTGCTTTAGGTGCTAACAGAATAGATACAATCTGTCTGGCAACATTTTGCAGAAGAACCAAACTTGATTATTAATTTTTGAGTCAATGCCAAATCATACATTTTTAAGAATTGATTTTAGAAGTAATATAATCTAATTTGTACACGCTGCTTAAATGTCCTCTATAATTATCCCCAAAGTGGTCACACAATCTGAATAAGCATCTACAGAAATATCAAGTACTTTTCAGACAGCTACAATTCTTATCAGGCTCTTCCTTACATTCATCCAAAATATGTCTTGCTCTTTTCTTCTGGGTCCACACTGAGCAAATCTAACCCCTAACTGAAAGGTATCTAGACCTTAATGGATTTCCTAAGGGCACATCATAACTCATCATTAGCCCTCTTAAAACAAGCACCAAGAACTGGCCTTTGTTTTGTTCAGCAAATGTATATAAAATGCTTACTGTGTGTCACATATGATCTAGGCTCTGGATATGAGGCAATAAACAAAACAGATTAGGTCCCTGCTTTCATGGAGCTCATTGTAATGGAGTGAGAAAGAAGAAAAACAAAGCAGGTTAAGGAGATTGATAGTGAGGTGGAGGGAAGTTTTAAATAGTATAGTCAGAGAAATTCTCTCGGATAAGGTGGCATTGGAGCAGAGTTAAAAGAAACTAAGGGAGTGATTTATGTACACATCTGTGAAAAGAGTGCTCGGGGAAACAGGAAATGCAAAGGCCCCGAGGCAAGAGTGTGTTTGGGATGTTCATCAAGGAGAATGGAAGATGGGAGGGTCTAGGGCAGCGGTTCTCAACCTGTGGGTCGCGGCCCCTTTGGGGGTCAAACGACCCTTTCACAGGGGTTGCCTAAGACCATCAGAAAACACATATATAATTACATATTGTTTTGTGATTAATCAGTATGCTTTAATTATGTTCAATTTGTAACAATGAAATTGGGGGTCACCACAACATGAGGAACTGTATTAAAGGGTCGCGGCATTAGGAAGGTTGAGAACAACTGGTCTAGGGAACAGTAGACTTGGGGACTTGCTCTCATGCTTTCTGGTTCCAGAATATATCCAGCTAGTGTTCTGTTCTCCTGATTTCAATGTTTCCTTCACTGAATGCTCTGAATTTGTGTTGATTAGAAATAAGCTCAGTAGGAATTGTACATGCTGGTTCCAAAGGAAGTGATCAAAGAAGAGTTAATTTCTTAAGAAAAATTACACAAAATATATTTTTTTAGTTTTTGTTTAAAAAGAATAGAGATTTTAAGGAGTAATGCTTTTTAAATTACTTAGGGATTAGAAGTGCTGACACTATGCAGAAATCCTAACAGAGAACAATGGGCATAAGCAACAAATTCTTTCTGTGAAGCCTGACAGGTTTTCAGCCTCCTAGTGTTCACACTAATCAGCATCCTCTCCTTTTTAAAAGCGACCAGCAGGGCCCCACATAAATCCAGAGAGCAAAGCTGCAGGTCTCAGCAACTTTTGATCTTAGCATTTTCAAAGAAATTTTTTAAATATTATCACTTTTATCCCCATTTCTCAGAGATCTATGTTAGCACATTCTGCAAACTATCTTATGTTTCCAATTTTATTGATAGTTTAAAAGCATCTCCTTTTGACTTAATACTATTTTATTGGTAGATAAATCTAAAAAAAGAGTAATTCATTGGAGGCATAAAAGTTGCTATAGAAAGAAATCTTAGCTTCTGCTGACAAACTTTCCAGGGGTATTTCTACGACTGGGGTTCTAATCATGGTTTTGTCCTGAAGAATAGGGTGACCTTGGCAAGTCCAGAAATCCATGTGCGCCTTCTTTATTTTCATTTGCAAAACATACCCTAAAAGCCCATACCTTTAAGAGAAATACAACCCAAAATATTTTGCAAATGAGGAAAATGCTGAAAATCCTGTACTTTGCCTTATGGGTAATAAAGAGTGAGAAGCAGGCTGAGAATGAAAACTCTTTTTCCCTTTCCCTCCCCTCTCCTCTTCCTAAAGGAGATGGGCAGGGAGAAGATACCAGGATTCCTATGACTCGGGGAAAATTGCAAAATAAGCAATATTGGCATTTTGTTCTTCTACATTCTTTATGTCTTTCTCACCTTCTGCCCCTTTTTTCCTTTCTCGCTTTCACATCAAATGCAGTTTTACTTCTCCACTATTATACTAGAACAACCTTCTCCACTCCCCAAATTTAATTATCTTCTTCCTCTCGAGGATAGCAACATATTCTTAGCCAGTAATATCCCAATCGTTGGGGAAGCATGAGTGGAGTCTGGATTCCAACCCTTGCTCTGTTGAGCAAGCCATGCACCTGACATAGGACTAGGCATCTTTTTCTAAATTACACACACACAAAAAAGCCACGTGGGTTTAAAAAGGCCTTTCTTCCACACCCTCTCTTACAAGTTGCCACCAAAATTCCAGATTTCCTATCTTTCAGGTACTGCCTGATTATCTCATTAAAGTAATACATGAGGGCGTTTCCAATGTTAAATTTTGAGTTCACTGCAAATAGTGAATCGTTGCAACCCCAGTTTTGATCCGACCTTTTTATCTCTTGTCCCCCATATAATTTCTGGGTTGCTTTTTGTGTGTTTTTTTGTTTGTTTGTTTGTTTTTTGGTTTTTTTTTGTAGTTTCACTTTTCATTTACTTTTAAAGAAAAACAAAAGCCTGATAAACCTGCATGGTCCAAACTTGAATCTAGATGACATATTTGATACAATAATCATCTAGTTTTCAAAATTAAAGTTAGTTCTAATGTACCTTGCAGAGTCCACATTTAATTAAAATGCCATCTATCCATAACATAACCCTTTCCCCTAAACCTATAAATATGTTAAGAAACAAACTTTCACTTGGTGGTTTTTTGAACATCTCTTTTAAGAACAAAATAAACAAACAAGCTCTCTTTTGTGTATAATCTAGTACTTATTTTCAAAATTTGATGCACACCATAAAATTTATACTTAAAGAAGAGTAATGACACTGGTCCTGTTATTTCTTTACACATATAATAGTATATTATGTACAATGTTTATAAGGATAAAGTGGCTGATACTAATTTGTTTTCTGATTATAACTTGGGACACAGTTACAAACTCTTAGTTATAACTAATGGATCAACTCTGTACTTTGGCACCACACCTCTCCCTGGGGAGAAGGTTGGTAGTTTCAGGGTGCTCTCAGCTCTCTGATTGTGATGCAGGGTAAGGTTAGACCAGACCAGTGATGGCGAACCTATGACATGCGTGTCAGAGGTGACACGCAAACTCATTTTTTTGGTTGATTTTTCTTTGTTAAATGGCACTTAAATATCCTATCTAATAAAAGAGAAACATGGTAATTAGCATACGTCCGCTACCCTTCCCATTGGCTAATCAGCGAGATATGCAAATTAACTGCCAGCCAAGATGGTGGCCAGCAGCCAGGCAGCTTGAAGTTAACATGAGGCTTGCTTGCTTCAGTGACGGAGGACTCCAATGTTCCCCGCCTGCCGCTGCCGGCCTCTGAGCCTGCAGTCTGAAACATTTTTACAAATATAGAAGCTAAACAAAACCCCAGAAACCTGCTTTCAGCCAGCTGGGATCTCAGAGCTGGAGTTGATACAGTGTTTCGATTATAGAACCCAAACAAACCAGATACCTGCTTTCAGCAGTGGAGGCCTCAGAGCTGGAGCCAGAGCTAAAGCTGGCCCAGAATAAAAAAAGAAAAAGAAAAAAAGGAGCAGTTGGGAGCTTCAGTCACCCGCCAGCCTGAAAACAGCCCTCAGCCCCTCACCCAGACTGGCCAGGCACCCCAGTGGGGACCCCCACCCTGAAGGGTGTGTGACCAGCTGCAAACAGCCATCATCCCCTCACCAGGCTGGCCAGGCACCCCTGTGGGGACCCCCACCCTGATCCAGGACACCCCTCAGGGCAAACCAGCTGGCCCCCACCCGTGCACCAGGCCTCTATCCTATATAGTAAAAGGGTAATATGCCTCCTAGCACTGGGATCAGCGGAGCCGCGAGGCCTCCCAGCACCGGGATCAGCGGAGCTGAGAGGCCTCCTGGCACCAGGATCAGTGTGACAGGGGACAGCGCCCAAACCCCCTGATCGCCCTACAGCTCTGTGTGAGACAGGGGGCGGGGCCACAACCTCCCTATACGCCCTGCTCTGTTCGTGACAGTAGAAGGCGCCTCAACCCCCTGATCAGCCCTGCTCTGTGTCTGATAGGGGGGAGCTCCCCAACCCCCTGATCACCCTGTGGCTCTGTGTGTGACAGGGTGCGGCACCCCAACCTCCTGATCTGCCCTGCTCTGTGTGTGACAGGGTGCAGCGCCCCAACCCCCCACCCCCCCACGGGCCCTGCTCTGTGTGTGACGGGGTAGAGCCATAACCTCCCCATCGGCCCTGCCCTGAGTGTGAGAGTGGCGGAGCCCCAACCCCCGATCGGTCCTGCTCTGTGGGTGATAGAGGGCGGCGCCACAACCCCCCCTCCATGGGCCCTGATCTGTGTGTGATGGGGTAGAGCCATAACCTCCCCATCAGCCCTGCCCTGAGTGTGACAGTGGCGGCGCCCCAACCCCCTGATTGGCCCTGCTCTGTAGGTGATAGAGGGCGGCGTACCAACCCCCTGATCCGCCCTGCTCTGTGCGTGACAGGGGGGAGCTCCCCAACCCCCTGATGGGCCCTGCTCTGTGCGTGACAGGGTACAGAGCCCCAACCCCCCTGATGGGCCCTGCTCTGTGCGTGACAGGGGGCAGCGCCCCAACCCCGATTGGCCCTGCTCTGTGCGTGACAGGGTACGGAGCCCCAACCCCCCTGATGGGCCCTGCTCTGTGCGTGACAGGGTGCGGCGCCCCACCCCCCCACCCCCCCACAGGCCCTGCTCTGTGTGTGACGGGGTAGAGCCATAACCTCCCCATCGGCCCTGCCCTGAGTGTGAGAGTGGCGGAGCCCCAACCCCCGATCGGTCCTGCTCTGTGGGTGATAGAGGGCGGCGCCACAACCCCCCCTCCATGGGCCCTGATCTGTGTGTGATGGGGTAGAGCCATAACCTCCCCATCAGCCCTGCCCTGAGTGTGACAGTGGCGGCGCCCCAACCCCCTGATTGGCCCTGCTCTGTAGGTGATAGAGGGCGGCGTACCAACCCCCTGATCCGCCCTGCTCTGTGCGTGACACGGGTAGCTCCCCAACCCCCTGATGGGCCCTGCTCTGTGCGTGACAGGGTACGGAGCCCCAACCCCCCTGATGGGCCCTGCTCTGTGAGTGACAGGGGGCAGCGCCCCAACCCCCTGATGGGCCCTGCTCTGTGCGTGACAGGGGGTGGCGCTGCAACCTCCCCATCGACCCTGCCTTGAGTGTGATGGGGGCGGTGCCCTAACACCCCAATCAGCCCTACCCTGAGCGTGAATGAGGGTGGCATCGCAACCTCCCGATCCGCCCTGCTCCGTGCATGACAGGGGGCGGCGCCCCAACTCCCCAATCAGCCCTGCTCTGAGCCCGACCAGGGGCTGCACCTAGGGATTGGGCCTGCCCTCTGCCACCCAGAAGCATGCCTAAGCCAGCAGGTCGTTATCTCCCGAGGGGTCCCAGACTGCAAGAGGACACAGGCCGGGCTGAGGGACCGCCCCCCCCCCCTCGAGTGCACAAATTTTTGTGCACCGGGCCTCTAGTCTAATCTAATAAAAGACAAAAAGGGTAATTAACCGTACCTCCGCTACGCTTCCCATTGGCTAATCAGGGCAATATGCAAATTAACTGTCAACAAAGATGGCGGCTAATTTGCATACTGCAGGCAGGGCAAGACAGCACCATCCTGCCTGCCCCGCTGCCATCCGGTCCTGCTATATGCGACCTGGGTGGCAGGCGGCCCGTATGGGACCCGACCCAGGGCTGGCGGGGGGGACCGCAGCGATCCGCCACCGGCCACACCCACAAACGGCCCTCCTGTGGGGATCTGGGGCTGGCGGGCGCTAACGCACTGATCCACAACCAGCCACAACCAAAAACGGCCCTCCTGTGGGGATCCCGGGTTGGCGGGTGCTAAAGCACCGATCTGCCACCAACCACGCCCACAAACGGCCCTCCCGCAGGGATCTGAGGCTGGCAGGTGCTAATGCACCGATCCTCCACAGGCCACACCAAACAAGGTGCCCGTGTAAACTGTGAAACACATGCCCTTAACAAAATTCAGGAGGTATTCACATTGCATGGAATGAAATGTTCACATTTCAAACTTCCGGACTATCCTTTATTAACGAATGAAAATACATGTGATCAATTGTATGAGCAACAAAGGGCAGAGGTTTTGATAAATTCTCTGAATGATGAACAGTTGGCAGCCTTTAAGACTACAACTTCGGCCATCGAAGATCAAACTGTACACCCCAAATGCTTTTTCTTAGGTGGTCCAGGTGGTAGTGGAAAAACATATCTGTATAAAGTTTTAACACATTATATTAGAAGTCGTGGTGGTACTGTTTTACCCACAGCGTCTACAGGAATTGCTGCAAATTTACTTCTTGGTGGAAGAACCTTTCATTCCCAATATAAATTACCAATTCCATTAAATGAAACTTCAATTTCTAGACTCGATATAAAGAGTGAAGTTGCTAAAATCATTAAAAAGGCCCAACTTCTTATTATTGATGAATGCACCATGGCATCCAGTCATGCTATAAATGCCATAGATAGATTACTAAGAGAAATTATGAATTTGAATGTTGCATTTGGTGGGAAAGTTCTCCTTCTCGGAGGGGATTTTCGACAATGTCTCAGTATTGTATTGCATGCTATGCGATTGGCCATAGTACAAACGAGTTTAAAGTACTGCAATGTTTGGGGTTGTTTCAGAAAGTTGTCTCTTACAACAAATATGAGATCAGAGGATTCTGCTTATAGTGAATGGTTAGTAAAACTTGGGGATGGCAAACTTGATAGCAGTTTTCATTTAGGAACGGATATTATTGAAATCCCCCATGAAATGATTTGTAACAGATCTATTATTGAAGCCACCTTTGGAAATAGTATATCTATAGATAATATTAAAAAAATATCTAAACCTGCAATTCTTTGTCCAAAAAATGAGCATGTTAAAAAGTTAAATGAAGAAATTTTAGATATACTTGATAGAGAGTTTCACACATATTTGAGTGATGATTCCATTGACTCAACAGATGATGCTGAAAAGGAAAATTTTCCCATCGAATTTCTCAATAGTATTACTCCTTCGGGAATGCCGTGTCATAAATTAAAATTGAAAGTGGGTGCAATCATCATGCTATTGAGAAATCTCAATAGTAAATGGGGTCTTTGTAATGGTACCAGATTATCAAAAGATTATGACCTATCATTATCGAAGCTGAAGTATTAACCAGATCTGCAGAGGGAGAGGTTGTTCTGATTTCAAGAATTGATTTGTCCCCATCTGACACTGGTCTCCCATTTAAATTAATTCGACGACAGTTTCCTGTGATGCCAGCATTTGCGATGACTATTAATAAATCACAAGGACAAACTCTAGACAGAGTAGGAATATTCCTACCTGAACCCGTTTTCACACATGGTCAATTATATGTTGCTTTCTCTCTAGTTCGAAGAGTGTGTGATGTTAAAGTTAAAGTTGTAAATACTTTATCCCAAGGGAAATTAGTCAAGCCCTCTGAAAGTGTTTTTACTCTTAATGTGGTATACAGGGAGATATTAGAATAAGCTTAATCACTTTATCAGTCATTATTTGCATCAGTGTTGTTTTTATATCATGAGTTTGTTGTTGTTATATCATTTTATTATTGTTTATTTATTAATAAAATTATGTATTATTTTCATATACATTGTACTCATTTCCTTTTATCTCTCACACTTTTATTATAGAGAAAGGGCAAATAGCAATATTAAAATATTTCCTCTAATTAATTCCCTTTCAATGTGCACAAATTTCGTGCACTGGGCCACTAGTACAAAATAAATATAGAAAATATATATATTTGTTTTACTATGGTTGCAAATATCACAAAATTTCTATATGTGACACAGCACCAGAGTTAAGGTAGGGTTTTTCAAAATGCTGACACGCCGAGCTCAAAAGGTTCGCCATCACTGGGTTAGACGATCAGTGCTAGGAGAGCCCTAGAACAGTACTCAGAAATTTTACCTTACTGAATCCCTTCCATGGGACTAGCCTGTTCCTTCTTGAAAAAAGACGTGTCCTTCTTCTTTATAAAAGTGATTTGAGGATTTAATGCATGAAAGTAATTTTTCATCTATAGCACATAAATGTAAATAATACTTAATGTGTACTCTGTATTGAATACACATTAAGTATTAGGAGTAGCGCTAGATAGCTTGCAAGTGTTCCTTCTTTTAATTCTCAAACAGCCCTGCAAGCTTGATATAATCACACTCCATCCATATAGGAGTTCCCAAAGTTTCCTGAGGTTAGGTGTCAGGCCAAGGTCAAACAGCAACAAGTATTACAGTCAGGATTTAAGCTTAAGTCAATGGGAATACAAAGTCCATTCTTTTTCACTACAATCCTACCTCTAAATAAAGGCTATGCTTTTTCTGTGTATCACAACCAAGGCAATCATACCACTTAATGACCTTAAGCGATGGACTGAAGAAGAAAACAATTGCAGAATAACACACCTTTTAGCACAGCTTCACTGAGAAGAAACCCAGGTACCATACAATCTATGCTTAAATTCTAGAACAGACCACAGATGACCTGGAAAACTCACTTTGATTCTTTAATTTTTTATAGTTTTGATGCATAAAATAAAGGAGGGAAGTGAAATGCTTAAGATGCATGAATAATATAACTTTCTATCTCAGCCAAAGTGAAACTTGAGTTTTCACCAGAAGTTCTATCCTAGTCACATATCAGCAGATGCATAAAGACAAATAATACCAAACAGGACAAACACAAGGATTTTCTTGGTTTGGGAAATACCGAAGAAACACCGGGAAATTCTTTTTAAAAATGTAGAAAAGTCCTTTTCATAGTAATAGTTCTTCTTTAGGTTTTGATATAAAATTTGGCTTATAAACTTAACATAGCCATATTTTTCCTTCTTACAAAAAAAATCAAGTTATTAAATAAGGTATTCACAGCACCTATAAATTCTATTGAAAATAGTTATACTATGTTCACCCAATGGTTACCCTGTTAGAACTATTTGCATGATAGTTTTAAGTCATTAGAATGAAAAATTGCTCAGGATGGCAGAAATGCCTGATTAATAGTAAAAATTTTGTATGCCAGTGAAAAGGAGACTTCATACCGATAATAATAAAAAATAAATTTTTGAGCCAATACCTTTCAGCAGATAATGCACAGATCTAGAGGCTTTATTTCTGTTAGTTAGTTCCTACCTTTACACATTTATAGAAACTGTCAGAACCTTTTCAATCATTTATCTCTATGTCCAAAGAGGGGAACTATGTCCTTAACCAATGAATTCTTAGCATCAGTACACCCATAAAATTCTGCTCTACAAACCCAAGTTCCACATGGCCATGCCTATGAGATTAGCTTATGATCTCAAATATTCTATTATATTTATGGTTTAATGGTAAGACCAAATTTCATCCAATTCTCCTATGTGTCTTTAATAAATGTTCCTAGTTTCTCAGTAGTTTTAAGATGAAAAGCATATTCATTTGTTTCTGCCATAGCTATTGTCTTTACCTTCTAGTCTGTCCTGGAGACAAACCGTCACGTCGCCATGGTCGGCAAACTGCGGCTCGCAAGCCGCATGCGGCTCTTTGGCCCCTTCAGTGTGGCTCTTCCACAAAATACCACGTGCGGGCGCGCACATACAGTGTGATTGAAACTTCGTGGTCCATGCGCAGAAGTCGGTATTTTGTGGAAGAGCCACACTGAAGGGGCCAAAGAGCCGCATGTGGCTCGCAAGCTGCAGTTTGCCGAGCCGCAGTTTGCCGACCACTGGATGTGGATGTCAAAGAAAGAGTCCTTGTTTAGATTCTTTTGAAGGATTTTGAGCATGACCAGTGCTGATGCCCATCTAATAGATCCTGCTACAGATAATCAGCCTCAGTCTCGTGTGTGAATACTATGGCCTCTAGATTGGTTATGTTGCTGTTGAGAGTGGTCAGGCCAATGTTGCAGCTGGATACCCTTTTCTGATCTATTTTAACATGGAGATATTTGTCTTTACATGTTGCCTGTTCTATCTCTGTGGATCTCTTTCTTTGAAACTGGGGTAAGTGGGACAAGAACTAATGGTAACACTCGCTATTCTCTTCCTACCATTCCAATACCTTTCTAATGTCTGTGGTAAGAATAAAATTAGGGAGAACGTGCAGCTATCTTTTTGTGCTTGCCACTTTTGTTTGGTCTACATTCCTTCTAGGTTATAATTTCTCCTGTAATCTAGGCAAACAGAGTACTGTTAACTTTATGTGATTCAATCTGATTTACCACAGTGCAGGGATCCACATAGGAGGAGTATTAAATCTTCAGAACAGTAAAGTGTTGCCTTGTGGATATAGCTCCTTTTGTCATAGCTACTAGACATTATGAATTCTAGAACTGATAGTGTTTGCATCTTTACTTGGGTCACTGGGAAACTCAGAGCAAAATTTGTGAACCACTTTGAGTAAGTGGAAGGATCTTTTGGTACACATTTAAGGTATTGGCCTTAGCTTTATATTATTTTCCTTTCCCTGTGATTTTCTAATTTATTCTATTTTTCAGTTGTGATTTTAATGAAGTTAATTCAACTCCAGTATATGTGCTGCTGAAGTAAGCACAAGCTAACTCAACTCTAATCAGAGCATTAGAACTAATAATAATTATTATTATGTGTAAAAATATGAGAACTAAGCAGTAATCTATAATACCAGCTGGTTAGTCACAGAAAGGAGAAGATCAAGAGTACTGTACTGTATTGGAAACTGTAAACTATGTGGAATGGGTTGCAAGATCTTAAAAGAAATGCAAATAGGATGGATCAAATACATGAGGGCATAAATGAGAAAGCACTGGGCAAGCCTCAAAGATTCAGGGCACTAAATAAAGAGCTATGGAGGTCCTACTGCTTGACCACCTGGCATCATCTCATCCTGGACACTAATTTGAAAATGCTTCCACGATGACTTGAATTCATCCTTTATATCACCTCTCTTTAAATCTCAAGAAAAGATCTTGGATCACAAATGACGGAGCCCAAGATGTTTGTGCATTGTTTTCCGTTTCTCGGCTGTCAAATTGATTTTAACTAATTGGAAAGCCTTCTCTCAGATCTTATTCATGAAGCCACTAAATATAATGTACATAGCATTAAACTGTGTAAAACATGCACTAAGGCAGGCTGATCTGATAAAAGACAAGTATACTCTGTTGAATCCCTTAAATTAGAGTAGCTCGTAACAGACATCGAGGCACTACAGAATAAAAGAACATTTAAGGCATTATACCTTTAGAAAAAAGTACAAAGGTTAACTTACAGGACACAAACATAAAAGTCCTATAATTCTATAGAAACACCATTCTATGTTAGTTGGAAAATACTGAAGTCTTGCTTTCATTATTTAATCTTAACTCTGATCAATTACCCTTCTGGTTTATTATTAAATTATCTGTCCTATACTGTAGTCTACAAAATAGAAAGTTTAACAACAGATTTTTAAAATTATAAGTTTCTGCTCTAATAGGATACACACATTTCTGAAAAATCTCTTTCTGCAAAATTGCAAATTAAAAATATCAAGCCTAAAGGGAAAATAGCATTAGGGGCAGACTAAAGACAAACCACCAACAATAAGAATTCTAAGAAAATATTAGCATAATTTTAAAAATACATGGCAGATTCCTAGCAAAGAAATGCTAGAGTAAACATAGGATTTTATCTTATTTAAAAGGTGAAAAAGTTAATAAGGAAGGGCTGATCTTGCTAGGTTGTAAGGACAAGAGGCCAATGGACAAAAAACAGGCAGAAACAACAATAAGGACTTGAACCACAGAGCATGTGACCAACTGAGCCAAAAGATGAATGTGGGATGAACAATCATCATGTCCAGCACAAATTTCCTCTGACTATATCAATGTAATTTGACTTCAGCTGGTGTATTGCTTAGTGGCACAAAATATGGAACAAAATAATTCAATAATTTATGAGTTAATTTATGTTGCAGAAATAAGGCTGTAATAGACAGATTATACCAAAACTTTAAATTATCAAAGTGTTTCTAGATTATGTTGAAAAAAATGTAATTAAAAGTGTCTTACCAAGCCAAGTCACTACTGAGGAGAATTGTCAGTATGGGGTGAAAATATGGGTAAAATAATAGGTTTGATAGATACTAAGTGCTCAATAAATGTTAGTAGCAGCTACTACTATTACTTCTGTTGCTACTATCTCTACCAATACAGTAGTCCCCCTTTTCTATGATTTCAGTTACCCAAGATCAACCACAGTCTGAAAATATTAAATGGAAAATTCCAGAAGTAAACCATTCATAAGTTTTAAATAGCATTTAAATTCCCTTTAAATTTAAATTCTGTTCTGAGTAATGGGATGAAATCTCACATAATCCCAACTCCATCCCTTTGTCCAGCATATCATTTCGCACCATCACAAGAAGAAAGGTGAGTACGGTACAATAAGATACTTTGAGAAAGCGATAATATTTATATAACTTTTATTGTAGTATATTGTTTTAACTATTCTTAGTTATTGTTGTTACTCTCTTACTGTGCTTAATTTATAAGTTAAACTTTATTATAGGTATGTATGTATGGGAGTGGATGGAAGTATATATAGGGTTTGGTACAATCTGGGGTCTCAGGTATCCCCTGGTGTCTTAGAATGTATCCTGCTCAGATAAGGAGGCACTACTGCAAAGACAGAAATTTAAAGAGCTCTGACACAGACACCTGTGGCATAACCAATATCTATTACTCTTTACTTTCTTGCTAACAGAGTTCTGATTTTTACTCAGGAATCTACCTCTCAGGGAATGTGACCTTAACCCCATTAGAGGCATATCTGGATTAGACTAACCAACTATAGTAATCTCATTCCTTTTGCCCATGACTGGTTTAAGAGTAGGCTGTGGCTTCATAACCAATAAAACAATGAAGAAAGTTAGCTAAGAGAGCAGGGGAGGAGCTTTGGGGATATAACAAGAACATTTTCAGTTGAATATGGGGGCAAAAACCTGACAGTAGCAATTTTAGGAGAAAATGAGAAGAGGAATTAGATACAATAAGTATAGACAACATTTTTGAGGAATTTTGTTACAAAGGAAGATAAGACGTGGGAAAATAACTGGCTGGCTTTTTGTTTTTTCAAGATAGGAGAAATAACAATAGGTTTGTATGCTTATGGAAAAATCTAGAAGACAAGATGTTGAAAAATTATCTACATAATTATGGCATAACCAAGAATTACAATAGATATAGGGTTAGAGAGTGAAGATAGCAGGTAATGGTCTGATGACACGAAAGTAAAAGCTGTGGTTTTGTGTTTTTTGTTTAATCTATCTTTATTGTTGAAAGTATTACAGATGTCCACCCTTTTCCCCCTTTGACCCTCTCCACCCAGCCTCTGTCCCACTCCAGGCATTCATCACACTATTGTCCGTGTCTCTGGGCTACGAATATATGTAATCTTTGGTTAATCTCTTCCTGCCCCTCCCGCCCTTCTCTCTGAGATTCAACAGTCTGTTCCATGCCTCCATGTCTCTGGATCTATTTTGTTCATTAGATTCCACATATAAATGAGATCATGTGATACTTGTCCTTCTTTGACTGGCTTATTTCGTTTTTTTGTCTTTTTTTATCCTCATTGGAGGATATTTTTCCATTGATTTTTAGAGAGAGTAGAAGAGACAGGGAAAGACAGAGAGAAACATCAATGTGAGGGAAAACACATCAATTGGTTGCCTCCTATACAGGCCCCAACCAGGACCCAGGCTGGGGATGAGCCTGCAACTGTGGTACATGCCCTTGACCAAAATCGAACTCAGGACCCTTCGGTCTGCAGGCCAACGCTCTATCCACTGAGCCAAACTGGCTAGGGCATCACTTATTTCATTTTATCTGGAAGAAGTAATGAGAATATAAAGAAGACAGTCAACCTACTTTCAGACCCAGTCATTCAAGAGCCCAGGGAGAAAACCAACTTTGAAGAGCTGCAGAGGAAGCAGTATCTCCAGAGGAGAGCCCGTTTCCATTAGAACAAGGTGAAAGGAAGGAGAATTCAGAGAAGTCAGGAATTTTGCTGTTGGTGGATCATGAATTCCTGAGGGCACAGAAGAGTTTCAGCAGCTGGGCAGGGGCAGGAAACAGAAGAGGGGATATGCAGAGCCTATGGGATTAGATGTGGGAGTCTAGGGCTTCCTGCAGTGGCAAATATGAACCGGGATAAAGAGCACAGTAATTGTGCTGGACTCAAGAAACATAATGATGGTAAAGTTGTGAGTGTTCTGGGGACCAGGGCAGTTCAGGGGCACAGGGTATTTCCTCCTAGTGCTGGTGCTCTTCCTCTTGACTCCTGTTGATGGAACTCATGGACCTGAGGCTGGTTTCCTTCATCATTAACAACTTTATAAAAATGCATGTCACCATCATACATATGGGTTTCTGATCAAAAAGCTTACAATTTTAAAAATCTCCCTGCTCTGGGGGAAATGTAATTTTTCATAGCAGAGTTTGGTTTTACTTACATCTGTGTTACAGGAGCGATACCGTTTCCTTTCCCCAAGGCAGTAGTTTCCATCTCCTGAAGGTCTGAAAACACATTTTGTTTAACATGTGAATATACTATATTTATCCACATAGAAAGCACATATATTGCATGATGAAAACATATTAACATTTACTTTAAGAAAATACAAAATTGGACATTTTATTAGTTATTAAAAAATCATGCTGGGACTGTTAGTAATAATGATTATGATTGCTGAATGTTAAAATTAAGGCAATTTACTATGAGTAACTTTACAAGACTGTTAATTGTCATGATTTACATTAAGAAAATGCAATTAAATCAATGTATTTTCTAATTATTATAGTAAATAGGTGATTGGTTCAATTTGAGATTCCAGCTTAAAATTCACTTATTTATAATGAAAAGCCACTTGAATCATTTCAACAAACCCATAACCCGATGCATTTTGCCCACCAAGTTGGAAATGAAAAGTTTGATTTTTTTCTCAGACTGGAAACAAGAGAGGACACTAAATGACTCTCTGGAAATAGTTTCAGTTCCAAGTAAATAATGCAGAAATGAATTTCTATCTCATTTCAAATATATAGTTTTAAATGATGTTAAATCTAAACATCAGATGGGCTTGCATTATATAAATGCTTTAAATAATACTCAAATTAATGAAAAAGTGAGATGTCAAATATTTTATTTCCATCAATTAATTTTTAAAGTATTAAACATTAGGTAGAGCCATACGCTATTATTTGAATGCTATTTTTGAAGGCTAACTTGTTCTTTTAAAAGAGGTCTGGTCATACTCTTAAATATCTGGGTATGTTATTGATTATTATAGGGTTTTATAATTTTGGTTATTATTCTACAGTAGCCTACCGTTGAACTTAGGTTAATTATTCTGTACTTGTTTTAAAAATAGCAAAGTCTAAATTACAACTTTGACTTACTAGAATCAATGGGATAATTTAAGTGACAATTTTGTATATGTTTTGAATGCCAGTGAATGGTGACTCTAAGCATGGAAAACAAACGGCCCAGCCTGAACCAGCTTGGGAGAAATGGGTCGGTCAGACAAAAACAAAGTGACGGGGACGGTGGTAGCATGGCTGGTTTACGCGTATGTGACAGTGAGTGAGCTCGGGTTAGCAGGAGGGTAAAAATAGCTAGAAAATGGGAGAATGGAAACACAGCACTAATATCCAGGGAAACGATTTCAAGCTAAAAAGAGAAGAAAAGAGACTATTTAGAGAGAGGCGCCAAAGAGAGGGATCCTGAGTTAAAAGGAGGAAGAAACAAATACAGACCATCTTTCCCCCCAGAAGGAGGAATACAGCAGAATTGATGTATCCTCACCTGGTTCTGCACCAAAATATGCATTGGGAAAGAAGGCCATCAGCCTAGCCCAAAATGTGAGCTGCTAAGGAGCAGTTCAGTCTTCAGAGGGGCAGGAAAGACCGCGCGGAGGAACAGTCCACCTGCAATGGGCAGTGGCGGGGGGGGGGGGGGGCGGGGGGCGAGGAAGCAATACCGCAGCAAAGCATACTGATGGACTGGCCTTCCGCCAGAGGGGCTCCGGCTGGAGAAAAAGATGGTGGGAGAGGAGCAGTCTGACCTGCATAAAACAGCCATGGGGAGAAAAGTGGTGGCAACTCCAGAAGATGATTAATGGGGGCATGTGAAAGGAAACTATTTTAACACATGGACAGTATTCTTTTCATTGTGATTTGTGATGCGAATCAAGGCATTTCAACCCTTGAAGGGCTCTCATTGGTCCTTTTAATACTACTGTAGCAGTAATAATTTTATGTGACATGTGAAAAGACCTTAGGTTTCCTGGGAATAATGGTACTGTAGCTAAGACCAGACCTGGATTCATCCATAATTCAGTAGTTTTTGGAAAAGGAAATCTATCTGATTATTAGTAGATTAAGAATTCTGGCTCTACCTGGGTTAGATACACAATGCTTGTCTTTCTCCCCTTTCTTTTATTTTTAGTCACATAGGAAGGGGCGGGGAAGAAAAGGAAAGTCTGTCTAACAAGGCTCCTCCGCTCTCCTTGCCTCGTGCTTGTTCTGAAGACAAGCACTTGGCTCAGGAGTGAAACGTTTTTACAGATAACATGTGAAACCACAGCTCTGAATCATTTCCAACTGTGTCTTTTTGTTGGCTGCGGCTTACTTTAGCTACTTACGCTGGACTGTCACACTGTCTTAGAGATGAGGAGACGCCTCCCCCGCAGGTCCTGCTGCACTTTCCCCACAGTGACCAGGCACCCCAGCCCCCTTCTACGCTCTGGGGCGAAGTGCCAAAAGCAACACATTCTCCCTGATAGCACCACTGCAAGATTGCACAGAAAACACAGAATTAGCTTTTAGGCAGATACAGCTATCAGGACAGAAATACACAAAGTTCAGGCAACGACCAATTACAGGCATTAGCATCCTCCCAACAGATAACAGAGTTCTTTAACTGTGTTTACAAATTGGTGATGGTGCGTGTGATTTGCAAATTATCTTTAGCTAGGCAATGATTTCAAAATCTCTAACATGTACCAGGAGTCTAAAAAACGAGTCTACTTCTCTTCCCTTATTTCACCTACTCCAGACTTTTCGTGTTTCTCATTAGGGAGACCTCAAAAGTCTTTTTTCGATATTCTAGTATTAAAAAATTTTCTTTATATTCCACTATTATTAGACTCGTGGAATGATAACGCAATATGGAAAGTTCCCCAGTAAGGAATTTTTATGATGGTAATTGCTTTTTCTTTAAAAAAAGAAAAGAAAAGAAAAGAAAAGAAAAGGAAAGGAAGAAAGAAAGAAAGAAAGAAAGAAAGAAAGAAAGAAAGAAAGAAAGAAAGAAAGAAAGAAAGAAAGAAAGAAAGAAAGAAAGAAAGAAAGAAAGAAAAAGAAAAGGCTGGTTGAGGCTACAATGGTAAAAGAATGTGTTGTGGCATTTCATCTACATGAGTACTGCAGACATAATAAAAGTAATGCCAAGACACTAGGGACTGGGTACAAAAAAACCCTTATGTACACCAACCAGCCATGTGCATAGCCCCTGTGTGAACATGTGTGTTGGAATTCTTCTCAGCTTTACTCTCTGCAATAAACCACACATACTGCACATAAGTAGAAAGCCAGGAATAATTTATCGAGATGCAGACATCAAATAATCAGCTCATAACTCTAACATGATAAATCTTACTTGCAGAATATGGTAAAAAGGAAAGCCTTTTTAAAAAACAACAAGAAGAAGCATTTCTAGGCTTTTATCGGTGCATTTTGTGAATTGCCATCAATCGCTGACAAACCATGCTGATGCTATGAAAGTCATTTGTTTACGTGAATAACCACAGGCAACGTTATTAGAGTTGAGTACCTGTCAGCAATGTTAGCTAGCTAAATAAAAATTCAACATTATATTAAAACATAGAGGGATTAGGACATGTGATGCTTAAAAGTAATCATTGTATAATACTAATTATATATATCCAGAATTTTTTCACTTTTCACCTTTTTCACTGCTACCAATGGCAAATGGAATAGCTTCTTACCTGGTTCCCCTACTTCCACTTTTTCCTATCTATAATCAATCTGTTCTCCAGTAAGCATTCAGAGAGATCTTTTTAAAAAACATATTATTGCATCATGTCTCTGTTTTTGAGACTCTGGTCAGCTGTGGCCTGTGGGAAATACCCCTGCCTCCTTCTCTAGCCTCACTCTCTCTCTCGGATTTCTCCAGACATACCAGATTTCCTTCCTTTCCTCCTAAGCCCATTCCCTTCATAAGGCACTTGCATCTGCTGGTCCCTTTGGGAACACCCTTCTCCCAATTCCTTATATTGCTGTGTTCTCATCATTCAGTCCCAGGTCAAGTGTCATCTCACCAGGGAACTCTTTCCTTGACCACCTTATCCCAAAGTGGAACCTCCAGGATGTAATCGTTTTAGTACACACTACTTTAAATTACCCTGTTTATTTTTCAAATTACTTCATTATTGTCCATCTCCTCTCGTTAGTAAGTAAAAACTTTAATGTGACAAGTGTGGCTATTTAAATTTACATTAATTAAAAATTAGGTTCCTCAGACCGGCTAGCTACATTCCAGGGCTTCATAGCCACATGTGTGGCAACGATGTTGGGCAGAGCAGATCCAGCATGTCTGTCACCACAGAATGTGCTGGAAGCTGGTCCATCCTTGCTGCTTGACACAGTCGCTGCAGGGAAGAAACATCTGCACAGCATATGTTTCAAGGGACCTGGCGTATATGGCATACTGTTCTTACTATGTTTGCTCACCTTCTTGGCGCTATGTGTTTTAAACAAGGTCACCTCTCAGAGAAAGGTTGTTTCCCCAGGTAGGGATTTTTCCCTGAAGTTAGGGAGGGAATAAAACACCTTAACTAAGTGACAGGCGGGTAGTTAATCACTTTAACTACGAAAAATCACGCTTAAGCTACATAATCTTTACTCCCTGGAATGGAGGTAAGAAACGCCCTAACCTTTGGAATAGAAATTGATAGGATTAAAATCTACTGGTATAAATACAGATGTAACAAGACAATAAGACACAGAACTTGGCTGGAGATCCTGGCTAGAGAACCCAACTATGCTGATCAACTGAATGCTGCCTCCGTGTCATTCCTTCTTTGCCGACTCTGTCCACACCTTTGGGAACCCCTGGACCAGCTGGGGCTGGACCCCAACAAGAATGTTCTATCTAGGACAGTGCTTAGCATGTAGCAGATAAGCAACAAAAATCCATTGACTGAAAGACAATGTTAGTTCAATTTTAGAATTCTGTGTTCTGTTTTAGTTGCTGCATGTCAGGAAGGAACTGGAAATACTGGAGGGTAAAGAGAGTCAAATTCACCTTTGTTTCCCTAGGACTTAGCACTGAGTAAATGTTTTAGTAGCTGTGACAACATAAAAGACTTTTTAGAGAAGTGCTAAGCAATTATCATTTGTCCATAAAAAAATTAGGCAAGAAGAATTCAAATTTTGGTTGGCTAGAAAGCAGAACATTCTGAGCCTTAACCTATTAGATATTAAAGTAAGACATTAAGAAAGATTATGAGTTTTGACAATGAAAATTACCATGAAAAAAACCCATCTGTCCAAAATGATGAAGCAGAGGTTGCTGGCTGCACTGATATAATACAGTATCAGCTCTGGGAGTAGGACTGCTGATAATGTACACTTGAGAGGGAGAGCATTTTCCAGCTGCCAGCTTATGGCTTACCTAATTGATCCTGAAGACCAATCATTTGTATAATGATATACCACCAATTGTGCTAGACCTTCACCTATATAAAAGTCACAACATTAGGCCAAATAATCTCCGGTTTTACATTTTTGTTATTAGAAGTACCTGTGTGTACGGACACCTATGCCTGTACCTGTTTTTTCTTTGAGAATGACTGAACAAAGAAGTATTGACCAGCGATGACTGATTTGGGCCATGGTTTCAATTAATGACAATACTTTAAAAAACTCCACCTCTTAAAATTTGTCTATTTTTTCAAGTTGGAAATCTAGCATTATTGATTTCAAATAACATTAAAGCTTGATTTTACATTTTATAAAAGCACAGAGCTGCATCTAAAGCTCAAAAGAACTTAAGCATTCATGAGATCTAACCACCTCATTTTTCAAATGAGAAAACCAGAGCCTATAGCAGGTTGACTTGCCCAAAGTCACTTACTGGCAGAAAGGAAGGAATTATCTGTCCAAAAATACACAAAAAATCAGTGTGTGTGTGTGGGGGGGGGGGGGGGGGGAATCTATTGGAGGTGTAGAATTCTATATTTAAAAACATTAAATAATATTCCACTATACTTTACTGAACTGTTTTTACTACACAGAATACAAAATAACACTAGAGACTGAAAATAAAAAAAAATTCACTTCGCTATAAGTGAACAGCCACATGTTATTTCAGACCTCCTTGGGTACTCTTATAATTGGTAGAGAAAAAATCACTTTCTGCATTTTCAAGGGCTAAAGGAATTGTGAAAGCCATAAGGACACGAAAAGATGTAGGTTCCAAAGTATTTAATAACATTGTTATATGTTTCCTGGAGACTCACAAAGTGTAGGACAGGAAAAGAAGTCACACAAATGATTTTGTTTCCTTTTAAAACCTATCCTTAAGGTAAAAGATAAATACAATATTCACCTTATAAAATGTTGCTCAATTCTCATGATTACTTAACATTTACACAGTATTTCATAATTGGTTTGCTAGAACCTTTTACTGCATAAATTCACCCTATTGATTATATCTATTCCATGAAATCTATACTAATAAAAGGGTAATATGCTAATTAGACTGGGAGATCTTCTGGGAGACCTTCCGGATATCCTTCCGGACAAAGTCATGGTGGCAGGGCTGAGGCAGAGGCAGTTAGGGGAGATCAGGCCAGGAGGGGAGGGCAGTTGGGGGTGAGCAGGCTGGCGGGGTGGGGGGGGGGCAGTTGGGGGCAAGCAGACCAGCAGGGGGACAGTTGGGGGCAATCAGGCTGGCAAGGTGGGGGAGGGGCAGTTGGGGGTGAGAAAGCCAGCAGGCAGAGTGGTTAGGGCGATCAGGGAGGCAGGCAGGAGAGCGGTTAGGAGCCAGCAGGCCCGGATTGGGAGAGGCATGTCCCCCAAGGGGTCCCAGGTTAGAGAGGGTGCAGGCTGGGCTGAGGGACACCCCCGCCCGCGTGCACGAATTTCCTACACCAGGCCACTAGTTATAACATAATAGACAATTATATCAGACTAGGGGCCCGGTGCACGAAATTCGTGCACTGGGTGTGGGGGCGGGGGGAGTGTCCCTCAGCCCAGCCTGCCCCCTCTCACATACTGGGAGCCCTCAGGCGTTGACCCCCATCACCCTCCAATCACAGGATTGGCCCCTTGCCCAGGCCAGACGCCTCTGGCCTAGGCGTCCGACCCGGGCAGCGGGGACCTGCAGCTGCAGCGGCCCCGCGATTGTGGGCTTCGCTTTAGGCCCAGGCAAGGGGCCCCTAGCTCCTGGGACTGCCAGCTTCGACCGTGCCCAGCTCCCATCGCTGGCTCCACCCCTACTTCCTGCTATCACTGGCCAGGGCGGAAAAGGCACCTGATTCTCCGATCATGGCTGGGGGGCAGGGCAAAGGCGGCCCCAGGGCCGCCTTTGCCCTGCCTCCCATCTCTTAGCTCCCCCCTGGGTTTCCAATCACTGTCAGTGGCAGGGGGCTTCTTCCTGCTTTCCCTTTCACCTCCCTGCATTGTGCCTACATATGCAAATTAACCGCCATCTTGTTGGCAGTTAACTGCCAATCTTAGTTGGCAGTTAACTGCCAATCTTAGTTGGCAGTTAACTGCCAATCTTGGCAGTTAATTTGCATATAGCCCTGATTAGCCAATGAAAAGGGTATCGTCGTACGCCAATTACCATTTTTCTCTTTTATTAGTGTTGATAGTTAAGTAACAAAGATTAATGGGTTAAAAAAGAAGAATTCATAATAATATAAGTATCATTCACCAATTGATAAGAGACTACTGTCTAGTTTAATAACTAATTAACAACATTGTTAGCTAGTTAACAAGTAAACAACTTCAGTCTGTATAGGGACAACTTCACTCTGTGTGTAGTCTGTGTTATAGACCTGAGCTCTCATTCGAACAATATATTTGATTTAAAGCAAGTCATTTATTTATTTTCTTTAGTTTCCCTAACTATAAAATGGGGACTAACTTTAGTTTTTTATTCCAATATGGCTTGGATTAGGACAACCTTAGACATTATTTCTGTGCAGACATACCTTCAAAGAAGTTAAAAACACATCAAAGGACTTGTTTTATTTTTTTGTGTTTTGTTTAGTTCCCCCCCACCTCCTATTTATAGGAAGGGGTTTCTTTGGAATTCTTGCTACTTCCCTCCTCTGGTAATGGCAAGTATCTTGATGTAGCACATGCTTTTAAGAGAAGAAACTTATCTAACTTAATAATAACTGCTTTAAGAAATCCATAGGAAACTTCATGTGGATAAAGTTATTTGAACTAATTTTCTAGATAATTACATGAATCAATATATACTGATTTAATATAAGTCACAAGTATAATTAGATTACACTAAGTAAAGCAACTTAAAGTATATAAATCCTATAAACACATAAGGTGAAAATTTTGAGTGTTGTCTTTTCTATTTTTATCCTTTTTTTTTTTCTTGGCCTGAAGTTGCCAAACCTTTATAAGCTCTATTTTCAAACCTATAGAATTTTACTTCTTCTCTTAAAAGAGTGAAATCTTCATATGGGAATCTTTATTCTCTAAGATTATATCTAATCTAGTGATGTATTCTAAATATCAGTCATATTAATTCAGCCCTAAATTATCCAGATAAATAATTTTGCCTTCTTTTTGCTAATTCAAGTGTGTTTAACCAGGTTTAGAAAGGTAAAAGTAAAACTATCACATTCCAAGAATAAATTCTCAGATTGTTCAAGAATTCTTGCTTTTCACATTCCTTCAAAGTAAAACAAATATATTTTAAAATTATCTAGAAAGACAATATATTCCAGTGAAGCTTTAAATTTTTCCTAAGAAACAATTATTAAACAACATCTCTTGCTGAATTTCATAATCCACATCAGGAAACTGTCTTCAAGCAAGATACATTATAAATTTAAAAATCTAACTTTGAGAACTTTTTAGAATTCCACAAAAATTTTTCAAGATGAGTATACTTTTAAAATATTTTTTTTAATTTTTAAATGTTGAAAACATACATATTTTTTAACTAGAGTCATTCTAGGATGTGATTATAGATCTTGTACCATAGCCAGCACTGGGTCAAGCCAGCATCAGGAATGAGAGACCTCTAAAGAAATCCTAAGATTTTAAAGCAAGGGATATTGGTGATTCAATATAGAATGTTCTTCCCAAGTCAGAAAAGCTAAAAGTTGGAGCGCAGCACTATTAAAAGCCTTATCTTTTCACTCTGCAGGTGCAGGAATGCTGAAGCTTATTCCAGCCCAAATTCTAAATCAGAACTTGTCATCCCACATGCTATTGAAATTTCTAAAGCAATTCAAGAGCCAGTTTGAAACCCGGTTGAAACATGTTATATTCTACTCTAAAGGTCTAAGGCTGCAAATGGCCTATTATATAGCCAGTGCTTTAGAAGGGTCTATAATAATCCTAGTCTAAGCCAGCCCTATGTTTCCCATACAAAGATATTAGGAACCGATGTCATATATATGTAAGTCTAAATGCTGGGCTATATCTCTAACTCAATCTTGTAGAATCATCGAATCAATCTTTTGGAAATAAACCAAGTATTCTAAACCTTCTTTGTGGTCACAATCAGAGTTTGCAAGGATTGGGTTTTCATTATCATTAATATCTTGTTCCATAACAATGCCCATACTGCTATCAAAGTTTTTACAGTCTAAATCTTTGTTTACTATTTCATCAAATATGGCATCCCTCCTATGCCTGTCCAAAGTGCTATTGCTGATGCCATGTCTAAAGAAAGTTTTTTTGGGTTAAAGTTATATTGATTTATTTGTAAAAGTTTGACCCATGGACACACAGTACCAACTAGCGCACTGTCTGGGCTCATCAAATTTCCTCCTTTGGTTAATGCTACTGTCCCTAAGCACATCCATTCAGACCATATGGTTCTTATTCAATCCTTGAATGGCTTATTCAGGCAAACATCCAATGGCTGTAATAGCGATGTCAGACCCCCCAGGACTCACGCAAAGATCAGTTTTTAATTTTTTGGCCATATTTCTTACTCCATCTGCTAAATGTGCATGGAACAGTTCCCATACTTACATGGAACATTTGTGGAACTGCGCCTCGGGCAGGGATCCCATATCTTTTGCAGCCAGAGTTTGACAAGATCATTGTGGATCCAGTCCTCTGGATATGTCTATGCTATCACTTAAGCAATCCTTCTCCCCCCACCATTTAAAACAAATTATTCAAAAAACTATGAGCAGCTTTGGTTTTATCCTGCTGGCTAGACAGGATGTAGGTTCCTTCTTATTTCTTCTGATGAGAGTAGTATTGAAATTGAGAGTTAAAACCAGAAGTTGTGTATATTTCATTCATGTTTCTAAGCCACACAAATTTATGCTTATACTCTCTGATGCTGGCTACTGCCAGTTAAGATAATCTGACAAAGAATTTTCTGTCCCACAATCGTCTAAGGCTGGCAAATAATCATCAAAAGTGACGATGATGCTCTCGTAATATATACTACTACCTTCCTTCTCCAGAAAACCATAAAAAGTTCACTGAGATATTATCTCATTTCATCCTCACAACATTTCTATGAAATAGGTAGAAATAGGTTACCTCTCATTTTAAAATGGAGATTAATTATTTTGCCAGTTGTAATACAATCATATATTCTTAGCTAATGTTCTGCCTACAGTGCCTTCCTATTGTGATTCCTGAGATAAGACACTGTCACAGGTAAGTGAAAATCCCACTTAGAATTAAAGGATATAATACATTGTGACTACCAATCTCAAACTCAGTGACTTACTTTATTCCCATGACAATGAAAATTTGCTTTTTTCTTTACCAAATTTCCTATCTAAAGGTAAAGTAAAATCAGAGGCAATATAGAGGGGCACAGTTTTCAACTTTGGAATTAGAAAGACTGGGTTGGAATCTCAGCCCTGCTATTAAATTGCTGTGTAATCTTAGGCTTTCAAGTTTAAGTTTCCTCATCTATAAAATGGAGATAAAACAGTTTCTACCTCATAGGATTTTGTCACTATTAAACAGAACAAATATGTGCCTGGCACAGTGTAAGTACTTTAAAAATACTCAGTATCACCATCATCATTATTAGTAATGCCAACTATTTTTTTAATTAAAAAAAAAATCTTTATTGTTGAAAGTATTACATAGGTTCTTTTTTCTCCCACTGACCTCTTCCAGCCTGCTATCAATGCCAACTATTTTTAGATGGCAAGAACACAGACTGGCCACACAAAGTTGACCTGACCAACTGAAAATTCCACTTTGATTTTTGTCCCTAGCTCTTTTTTTGCATGGTTGTTTTGATTTGAATCAAAATGCTGAGCTCTGGTTTAATTTCCAGATAGATATAACCCTAGAAGGAAAATCTGCAATTTGGCAACAATAAACACTTTTATTTTAAGGAGAAAAATAACTTAAATCACCAACAACAAAATTTGTAAAAAGATATGACAAATGCAGTTACTGAAAAATAAAGAGCGGCTCAGCTCAAATGTCTAGTCCTTTGTGTGTGTTTTTTCTCCTTAAAAATGTAGGTGGATCTAGTTCTTTAAAAACCTCTTCAAAAATTCAAAGTTAATGATACGAAGATATTCAAGGTCTTCTCCTAGAGTGCTGTCCTTTTTCTTTCTAGGAGTCTACATGTGTTTGTTTTCATTCATTCATTTTAAGAATTAGCACCATTCCTAAAGCTGTCTACTGACCTTTCATATCCCTGGAACAACAGTTAAGATTTTTGTTTGGCAGAATAATTTTAGATGGTAAAATCCAACATACTGACTTTATCAAACTAAACTCTAATGTTGGGAATATAAACGACCTCTTGGTACACAAGTTTTGCTACACTTACAAGGTTCTCAAATAGTTTTTCATGAAGTCCAATATGTTCTGTTGAAGTACATCAGAAGCTGACAGGGTAAGGAGTCAGGTAAGGGATTCTTTTAACCAGATCATTGACACTTTTAAAATGTACATATCAGAATTACGTAGACTTCATTTGAAAAAAGGAGCTAGGGATCAAAAATCTGACAACAAACCTAAACTAAAAATGTGAATCTTTAGAAATCAAATATATTTTTCCCATTTTACTCACTTTTTATCTGTGCTCATTCTTATTTATACTTAGAAGAATTATAATTCCCTTCTATTTGTTTATCTAAATTTGAATTCAATACATTAGCTTTAGTATCATTGAGTGTCATCTAAATATTCCTCAAAATTATCTGCAATTTTCAAGAAATATGTCATGTCTATCACATATATACACAGTTGTAAGATATGACATTTGAGGATCCTGCAATTAAGCGCAGATGATAAGATATTAAACATGTGTTTACTGAGTAAATGATTGGTAGGGTTGAACTATGTGTTCTCAAATAGCCACCACTTGTGATTTACTCATTTGGAGTGATTATATAATTTATAGAATGCTTTAGGAGAGCTCTGAGGTATTTAAAAGAATGAATTTTTTATGCCGTATGTTAAGAAATAAAGTTGAATAAAAAGAGCCATCAGGCGTAGTGATAGTATTATTCCAAGCAAATAGAAACTGTGGCCCATGAACTGGATTATAAGAATAATAATCAATGGCAAATAAAGAAACAGATTTTCACTGTGACTTCCCCCCTTACAGTTGTATATTTCTTCTAAGTACAGATTGATTTAAATTGCTACTTGTCGTTGACAAGAATTGTTGGTTCCAAAATAAACCTAGACTGTTGTTTCAAGAATGTGCTTCCTAATATTTTCTATTACTACAGTGAAAAAAAAAAAAAGAAGGAATTTTTGGTAGTGTGCGAAGGTCTTTGTATTTTTATTGGCTACTTACAAAGTCTCAAAAAAAGATCCTTAATCCTTTAAAAATGACCCAATCAATTCATACATTTAGCATAATTTACCAACATTTCCAAACGCAGCATGGAAAAGCCATCAACATGGCACTAGGTCATGGGTCCTGAATGAAGCCGTCAGCAAGGATTAATAAACTGTGACAGCTGCCCAAAAGCTTTCATTCTTTTTATTTAAACATCAGATTGCACGCTGAAATCCAGTGTAATCTTTGTTGAAACTAGCCCAACTAACATGGAAGAAGTCAGACCTGAGAACAGATGACACTAGTAGTTATTATTGTGAACTCAGTCCATAGCCACAAACTCTAGAATTTGCATGAATAGAAATTCCTAAAGAACTTCAGGAATAGCGTATAAATGATTCCTATCTGTTTCAATAATTTCTAATAATATTTTTGAAAACTATACTGATGAAACCAAAATTACTTCGTTCCAATTTCTATACTCAATAAATTAAGTATTCTTCTACTATGAGCCCTTTCTCTCATATTGCAATTTAAAAGTGACTCCAGTTAAACTATAGTTATAAAATATTTTGGGATCACATAATTTTCCAGAAAAAAACACACAGACATATGACTAAGCAGGCTCTATTATGTAGAATTGTTATTAGACATTTTCTATGTAAATATAACACCCACATATACTTACAGAAAGGTGAAACTGGCCCAGAAAATATTATTCACTGTAATTTTCTAAACAATGAGTATTATTGATATAATGTTTTGACAACTCATTAGACTAGAAGTGTTTTATTTTCTCAAGTACATTTTAATTAATATGCATGATTTCCTAACAATAGTAGCGGAATAGCAACACCAAACATTTATCAAATAGCTAATAAATCATTTGCGCTTACCCCCTTTTCAATAGTCGCAGTCTGACAAAATGTTCCCTCCGCTGCAGGAATACTGTTGGTGACACAGCGGTTGCTTTGGCTGAGACACCAGAGCTCTCTACACACTTCCTAGGAAAGAAGGCAAAAGCAAATTGATCAGAAGTAAAGACTACAATCATGTCCACTCTTCCATAAAATACAGCCGCAGATACGCAGCATTGTTTGTTTCTTGCTGGTGTTGACACATCAAAGTGAGGATTTTGGAGGAGGCTCTTATGGAAGGTGGGTTATCCACTGTGCAGAATCGTGTAAATGTTTGTCTTTAAAACTCTCATTTTAGTGGATGAAGTATATCTTAGATTTTAACATTGATTAAGATCTTTTAAAAATAATGTGCAAAAATTTCATTAATAGGGAAGAGTAGGGGGAAAGAATGAATATGTAGAAAGGGAATATATGCTTAATACTCTCAAGTATAGACAATAGAACAAACTTACCAATTACTAATAGAGTGGTGCTAGGTATTTGACTTCTTAGATCTACTGCAATATTCAAATAAAGGTCATTTTAAGAAGGAAACAGAAACCATAGGAATGGGCAGGGAGTAATTTCTAAAATTCAAAGTTGCCTAAAGAACAATCTAGCAATGTTGTTTGCAGATCATCAGTGTAGTCCACCACCTTCGTGAAAGGGAAATTTGGTTTTGAACAAGTGTGCTACTTGTATAACAGGCATTTCTATAATTGAAATACTTCAGATGTTGTTTGGAGCTGTCTTCTTTATTATGGTTTTTCATTGTCCTACATCATTATGGGAAAATTACAACACTTATTCTAATATCAGCAATATAAAATACCTCATTTGGTTCACACACTATCAGATTTTAAAATAAGCTGTTCAACATCTATTTGAATAAAGTGTTTTAAATAAAAGCCAAAAAAGTTTACTTTGAAGAAACTGAAAAGTTTCAGTTTCTCTTTATATATGATCATCAACTAGCATCATTTATAATATTGCAAGTTTTTAATTTAAACTAGAACCACTGAGTATAAAAATCTTTTTTCAATAAAAAATATTAATCTGGAATGCAAAGATAAACTTATATATAACATTTATTTCTATTGTTATTATTCCCCAACTACTCTTTAAACTCTCAAAACTTAATTCTAAGAACTTATATAGCATATCACAAGAAAAAAAAATTTATAACCATGTATGATGATAGATGTGAACTAGACATTGTGATGATCACAGTACATCCAAATATTGAATCATTATATTGTATACCTTAAACTAACATAGTAGATGTCAATTTTATCTCAATTTAAAAAAATTTAAAAAGAACTTATGTCATGTTAACACAATTCAGAAATAAAGCGGTAACAGTGAATTAACTCGAAAGTTTCTAGAAAATGGGAATGCCCCATAGGGTAAAGCAAACTGAAGGAATCGCTTTGGGTCCTTCCGAGCATGCTCCTCCAACCCCTCTCGCCAGGCATTCCAGATTAATGTATTTTTATTGCTTTCTGCTGAAAGGTGATAAATGCATTCTGTGAGAAACCTAGCATTCTGCAAAATCATTTACGAACAAAAGAGGGTTTATGGGGGGAAAGGAGTTAGAGGAGACCACTTATAACCTATATAACTTAGTAGCCACTAAACAACAACGTCTACAGTCTGATTAGACATGTGGACACTTAAATCTCTGCCGGCATTTGTGCCCAGCACCCCGAGCGGTTGGCTCCTTTGTAGCCTTCACCCTATGGCTTGTGATGCTTCCTTCTTAGAGAGAGGTCTTCGAGGGTATCTGCCTCTAACAGAGACCACTCTCCTAAAAATTAAGACTTAGATTCAGAGTATAACTTCTTTTTATTGTATCTGTATAAAATGACAGATGTTAACTAAACCCACTGTAGGAGTCATTTCACAATATATGTAAATCAAACCATTATGCTATACACCTTAAACTTACACAGTGATATATGTCTGTTATTTCTCAATCAAACTGGAAAAAAAGAAAATATAAATAAAAGCTAAGAGGGAGCCTATTTCAGGTCAATGTATAAAAATATCTTCTAAAAGTCAGAGTTGAACAATGATGAAATAAAACCAAATCTCCCCTCACTGGAGGAGCTGCAGGATATACTTCATGCCCCATAGCAGCAATGTTTCAGGCAGGAAAATAAATGAAAGTAAGTAACACTTTATCAGGACATACTGTCAACTACTGTTGTAGGCATATTTATATTTGTATCTCATTTAATCATCACGAAAATCTGTTTAGAAAGTGTGAGAAACTTTATAGTTTCAGAAAGATTTAGCAACTTGCTTCAATCCTAATTAAATCTAGATCGGAATCAGGCCTGGCTAATATCAATGTCCAAAATATCCCCAAACAACTAAGCTACTCTCTTAAATATACCAGAATTACCTGATATTCAGAAAATAACTCTGTAAAAAACTGAACTAGAGCTGCTTTGATCAAAATAGAATAATTGAACTATTTTATAGTCAAAGACCCTTTCAAAAGAAAAGAAATTAGAATTATATTCTCTAAAATTTCCATCCTTTTCACGTAATTATAGCTGTAAATTAAACTAAAAAATGGGGGGGGGCCTTTTATTTACTTGAGAAAACTAAAATAAGCCATTCACATAAGGAAGAGAGAAATATAAAAGTGCAAAAACATTTTATATTTATTATATCATTAAGGAAATAAAATAGAGTCTGAAGAGAAAATGGCATCTTTATTGCTAGATTTTTTTATTTTTACATTTTAAACAGCTGTACAGATCATAAAAGTGATACAAATTTTCTGCCCTTGGAAATCCTAAACCCTATGCCATTTTGGGTCCTTGGCTGTGGATATGAAACATTCTCTTTGTCCTCATTACCCTATCAGTAACATCTCTCAGCAGCTGTTTGCAATAAAGGGTCTTGATGGCCAAGGGGGAGAACAGAGCCCTCAAGAGGTCAAGAAGGAGCATCAATGATTAGAAAGGTTACTTATCATTGTATCACACAAAAGAAAATTGAAAACCAACATATGGTGACCCCATGGCCTGGCTCCAGGTGTTTAGTAGCCATCTGAAGAAAGAGAATAATGTACCCTTATTTCAGCTTTAAATAGGTTAATCCTGTTATGTGGGTAATTTAAGTGCAAGAGAGTTTAGAAGAGCAGTGTGTGTGTGTGTGTGTGTGTGTGTGTGTGTGTGTGTGTGTGTGTGTGTGTGTGTGTTAAAGAAAAACTAAAAACTAATTTGGATAAATAACTAATCATCAATTTGAAGGGGTTAAAAATGATTAAATGGTTAAAAAAAATATCTCTAAGAAGCAAACCCAGAGTGAAAACTACTGAGCTTTAAGTATACAAGTAATTATGAACCTATGATTTTTGGCTTTAATTTTAAGGGAAAATATAAATTAAATCAACTTCTTGTCAAGTATATGTATATTTATCAAATATACATATTCGGACTCCAAAAGAATATTGAGGTGCTAAAATAAGTCCATGTCTTTTATTCCCTAAATCCATACCAGATCACACTTTAGAAAGTTACACCGTCTTACAATCTTCAAGCAAAGTGATTTTACAATCTCCCTCAGTGCAAAATTCCAATTTTAATCACTTGAAATTGTTCCTACTATCTAATCTACAACCTTCCAGCTGTAATAGTTAAGGCCACTGTGTTTTTTAATGCTCTTGGTAGAGGAGAACAATTTGTTAACCAGCAACCAAACTATAATAAATGTTCTGAAGTCTGAAGATGGTTTTGAGGCCAACATTTAGCTTTCTTTTTTACAGGATACTCAAATTTAATTTCTTTAAACTTCCCTTATATGTGCTTCTAAGTATTTCATTGAGATTAAAGGATGAATCAGTGTGACCCTTAAAATATCTTCGTATGCTCCCAAACATACAGATGGTTCAGATTCTCCTAAAACGCTACCAGCAAGCAGCTATACAGAGATGGTACCATGGATAACACATATTCATAGAGGAAAGCAAACATGATCGAATGTCCGTCAGGTGCCAGGTAAATAAAAAGCACTTTGCATGCTTGTCATACCCCTTTGCTGTCTGAAGTTTACAACAACAACTTGGCTGCCATTCACTAGAAAAGGTCTCTAAATAAAATCTACTGATGGTCAATTAGCTAATGGTAAGCAGTCTTGCTATTGAAAAATATTCCTTCAAAAATTATCCTGTTCCATTGTGAAACCATGTATTAGATCAAATGTTCCTATTTATGCTTCAGAATACATAGTCTATTAATAAAACATGGTTCAGTTCTACATTAAAGTAACAACAACCCACTATTTGCATTTATGTGCTAACTCTTAAATTTATGTAAACAGTAACAATCGTCATAGATAATAATAATTCCCCATAAATTAAAGCTATGTTGTCTATAAAATTTCTCTGGTTTTGTCCTGGGTCTTAAAGCTAACTGTGATGAGCACTTTTCTCTCTTTTTAAAACTACTTCATTGAGATATGATTGACATACAAAAAACTGTACATATTTAATGGATGTAATTTGGTAAATTGGGAGAGAAAGTATACAATACACCCATGAAACCATCATCACAAACTAGGCCATAAAGATCTGTCACCTCCAAAAGTTTCTCCCACCATTATTTATTATTTTGTGTGTATGAAAATTGATAAAAATTGTCTCCTGAAATAAAATATACCTGCTATCTTGATAACATATTTACTATATAACCCATTTTTATTTTTTACCTTGGAGTAGGTAAATCATATTCTTCATTTTTAGTTACCTTATCTATAAAATTTTATAAAATAATTACAATTTTAATCAAAGCAGTCTGAAGTACCTCAGAAAAAAAGACTATATAAATATCATTCATAAACTATATATCATTTAGCTTATATTATATTATATTATACTAACTATTATATTAAACTATATTATACAACTCTGCATATTGTGCTATAGTTTTGTTCTTTGCATTTATAGCCATTACAATCTCCAAATACTTTTTTAAGATTGTAAATGTTAATATCTTTTCATTTTCCAATTTTATTTGCAATCTATTACAAAAGTCTATAAATGCATAGAGAAGAAGACTCTAAAGCTGAATATAAGAAACAAACTGAAAATATACAATTTCTCAATTACTATTTATCTCACTTCATATCAACTCATCTGAAATAAATGAGATACACATATATAGAAATAGGCTAATGAGGACAATTTTTTTTATTTCATTGAAGAAAAAGTACATCCATATATCCTGTAGAACTGCTAATACAAATTATCTAATATAGGAATATATATGTAGGGTTAAAACCCAATTTCCAATTGAAAAACTAAATATAAATTAACTATTTCACTTGCTAACATAGAACAGAGAGACCATAAATAAGAATAATGAATTTCAACTTACTAAACTACAAGTATATACAAAGACTGGGATTAAAGTTTGGCTGATGTTTTCTGAGGGAAGAATCAATTCAAGAAAAAAAGAAACTAAAACCATAAAGAAATAAGAATAGAAAACTCTACAGCAGAGAGAGACAAGAAAGGCCAATGTTTTACTCAAGACTGTTGCACACAATCTTTAAATCTAGTGCACAAAATGTGCTGTCAAAGCTGTCCATGAATCATAATAGGCTTTTCACCCAAGAGAAACTTTAAAAATCACTTTCCTTTGTACTGTACCTAGAGGATAATTGGTACAGTACAGTGCATATATTGTTTCATCTTAACTATGTGAAAACGTAATTCTTTTTATTATTAATGGTTTTTAAAAGGCATTTTAAACACTATTTGCATAAAAATAGGTATCAAGTCTTTGGACATTTCTCACTCCTGAATATTTTTGGATAACTTATATAAATTTCTTTTTTTTCTTTCAAAATGCTTGCCCAGCCAGCATGGCTCAGTGGTTGAGCGTTGACCTATGCACCAGGAGATCACGGTTCGATTCCGTGGTCAGGGCACATACCTGAGTTGTGGGCTTGATCTTTGGTGGGGAGGGTACAGGAGGCAGCCAATCAATGATTCTCTCTCATCATTGATGTTTCTAGCTCTCTCTCCCTCTCCCTTCCTCTCTGAAATCAATAAAAATACATTTTTAAAAACATGCTTATAATGTGTACCGACTATAAACATGTCCCTATCCTAGACACCGAAATCTTTCTCTGTGAAACTCAAGAGGAATTTTGTATGCATTTTTCTGAGCTAGACACAGACTTCTTTAGGCAGTCATAGAGAGTCAACCATAATATCTTTTTTCCCGCAACAATTTTCCTTGTTTCTCTGTTTGGGTTAGCGTCATCTTGTCCCCACATGGTTGTTGTGTCAGAATATGGGCAGTGGACTGAAGCAACTTGAAATGACTCAGTACTAGAAAATATAAAGTAAAGGCTCCTCCTAGCCAATATAAAAATGCCCTTAACACAATTACTAGAGTACCAGAAAAGGTGAGGGTGAGGGAGAGGTTTCAATGCAATACCATTTCTTAAGATAAACCTCAGTTGACATCATAAACTCAGGACTTAAAGAAGAAATACAATAGAAATTATAAAAATTCTACCAGCATCTCTCAAGACGTTTGAAAATTGTTTAATTTAGGATTATGCAAACATTTAGAAATAGATATTATACCAATTTCAGAAAAAGAGCAGTATCAAAGGAAATATTTGCATTAACAATGTTACCAGAGGTAAACTATATTCATCAAAACTCCATCCTAACATTTGTGTCATGAAAGATCACATAGAAACGACGAAACGTAAGGATTGAGACTTCTTACCCCAAATTTACATTGGCGGGATCCTGGTCCATACTGGTAACGACATTGCTCATCAGCATCGTACACCTGACCTGGGGCCACAGTTGGGTAAACAAATTCACGCTTGGGAGGCTCATTATTAAGGCAATTGCCACGGCCTGAACTGTTCAACATAAAGGATCAAAGAAAATTAGGTACACGATGGACCATTTCAATCACAATTATGAAACCAGGTATTGAGCTCTTTGTTTTAATAACTTGATGCATGAAAAACAATACTTCCTACCAAGAAATAATCGCATGGCAAAATAACTTTACTGAAACCTGAGTAAGAGTTCCAATCTTTTTTCCAGCACCAAGACATAATAAAAGTATCTCAGACAACAATCTGAAAATGTCATGTTGGCCTTAAAACAGATTTAAACTAATTTCTGAAGGAATCAAAACAGAATTTCATGTTGCTGTAAGTTTCTTGTTTGATTTCAGTGAAAATATCACCACATCTGGTAGTAGAATTAAAAACATAAAATGTGGAAAATAAAAAAAAAATGTGGTTGTAATCCTTAAAGACTTAATCTATATATTTCCATCTTGGGCAGAACAATAGATGACATGTCCAAAGGTTCTTGAAATATTTCAATAATAAATGGGCTGAATGACCGATGAGGCTAAGATCCAAAGTTCTCCTCTCAAGTATATTACAAGTGTTTAGTCTCTCAAAAATTTCATATTTCATTTAGGGTCATCAGAGTTAGGAAAGGGAATGTTCTCCTCTCTATATAATTTCTGCTTTTCAAAGTGTGCTTGCACTCAAACATAATATTTTAATTCAGTGGAACAAATAACATAAAGATTGCCAAAAACCAGACAGAATACCTTAGTTTAAAGAGCTTTATACTTTGCTAAATATAATTGTTCATTTTATTTAGTCAGTGTGCATAAAATAGGACAGATGCTTTTGTACTTTCATTTCACATGTAAGTTAGAATTTTTAAAGAATTCCTATGCCAACATTTAAAAATTTTTTCCAACATTCCTGTCAATTGTGCCAGCACTTGTGTTTTTTTCCCCCAAATCTTTTCCATCTGCTTTGCCAAAGGAAAATAATTTCACAAGTATAAGTTCTTCAACTATTATTTAAGACAGTACAAATTTTCATTTATAGATAAGTAAAAAAGAACCATGCATAATAATGAGTTTGATATTTGCTTAAAATTTTATCACATTCTTAAAATGTAAAAGTTAATTTGCTATATACAAACATATTTGCACTGCAGCAAATTAATACCTTTTAAAAATTGAAACTTACTATTCATAAGGTGATAGATTAAAAGATCCAAGGCTGGTAGTGTGGGGGGATCCAAGGGACAGAATACTGTTTTCTTTACACATTTTTCCTTTCATTTATGACCTTCTTGATTAATTTTTAATCAATAAAAATATCTAGATGGAATATTAAATATGGTACTAATATGGTGGGATTTTACTATTGGCTATTACAATCAATTCCCTTGTCACTGTTCAAGGTATCTACCTAACAGAGAACAACTTTTTTTTTCACCCAGCTACCCAGTTTAAGACAGAATGCTTTTTATTTCTTGTTTTTTGTACTTTTAGAAATTGCCGTGTATCTCAGTAAGATAATTATCTTTTATGAATTTTAAAAACAGCAAGTTCTTTTTATTTTATAATATAAAACATTATTTATCGATATGGGTATACCAATTTTAGGCAAATGTAATTCTACTAGTAAATTCAAATTTTTATATTAAGGTTAATGATAAAAAGGTCAATACGAAAAATATAATAAAAGAAGATGTACCATTTTGATAAGAGGCAATAGTCATTAGATTATTGGATTAGCTGCTTAATTCCTTAATTTTCTTTAAAATATCAGTTTCATCTCTGCAACAAAATTATAAAAGTCTTGATGAAAGCCCTAACTGGTTTGGCTCAGTGGATAGAGTGTCAGCCTGCAGACTGAAGGGTCCCAGGTTCAATTCCAGTCAAGAGCATGCACCTTGGTTGCGGGCACATCCCCAGTAGGGGGTGTGCAGGAGGCAACTGATCAATGTTTCTCACTCATCAATGTTTCTAACTCTCTATCCCTCTCCCTTCCTCCCTGTTAAAAAATCAATAAAATATATATATTTTTTAAAAAGTCTTGATGAAAGGAGTTAAATATGTAATAAAAATAAGTTATCAAGTTAAGTACTACTATAAATCAATGGGGAAAACTTAAGTACTGAAGTATTTAAGTACAGGGTTCTACAGGTAAAAATGTAAAACAAAAAGTATAATTATATATTCACCTAAGTATATAATATGTATTCACCTACATGGCATCAATTAAAAATCTATTTAAAAATTTATACATAATTACTTTTAGGAATATAGAAAATTAACCTAAAATATTTAGAGGAAGAATTATGTGGACCCCAAAAGTTTAAGCATAGTTACGCTGAGGAAAAAATTCTTTCCTGATAGTGTACTGAAAATTGACTTAATCCAGGAGGAAGCGACAATAATTATTTCTTTAAAGTTCTTGTTCTTGGGTATTAATGGTCTTCCAGTCATGGTTCCTGTTCTTTAAAAACACCAAATGCAGAGACCACTGCAGGGGCCTCCAGACCACGAAGAATGCCATGCGCTGTGGTCACTGTGGCCAAATTCTTCTGAGTCAGTGTATCCCAAACTGGATTTTTGTTTCAGTTCTTTGGAATAACCTATTCCTATGCATTAAAGTGGTCTCATTAAACATCTACACAAGACTTGTTCTCCTTTTCCAGTATGTTTTACAGAAAATAAAATAACATCTATACTAATACAAGGGTAATAGGCTAATTAGACTGGGTCAACTGGACATCTTCTGGACGTCCGACTTCCTTCTGGACAAGCCACAGTGGTGGAGGCCAAGACAGAGGCAGTTAGGGGCGATCAGGCCAGCAGGGAAGCAGTTAGGGGGTGGCCAGGCCGGCAGGGGGACAGTTAGGGGATGGCCAGGCCAGCAGGGGGCAATTAGGGGGTGACCAAGTCGGCAGGGGGGCAGTCAGGGGATGACCAGGCAAGCAGGGGGCCAGTTAGGGGGTGATTAGACTGGCAAGCAGAGGCAGTTAGGGGTGATCAGGTAGGCAGGCAGGCAAGTGGTTAAGAGCCAGTGGTCCCGGATTGCAAGTCGGATGTCCCCCGAGGGGTCCCGGATTGGAGAGCGTGCAGACCAGGCTTTGGGACTACCCCCCCCCCCCGCACAAATTTCGTGCACTGGGCCTCTAGTATAAAATGAAATATAAGCAAAAAACCATATAGATCCTTAAGAATGAACATGCATATTTAGGAACATGGCATCAACAAGGCCTTTTGAGCTGGATTTGGTGATGTTTGTACAAATCACTAATGTTTGTAAGTCAAGTGTCATACCTATTTTTATTGGCTCCAGAAAAGCAAGTATGGGGCAAGGCTGATTTAAAGTGTTCCTATATACTACATGGTTTCCTCCTAGTAACCATATCTGGTATATACTGTATAATAAAATCTTGCTTAAAGTATTTGGGGGATGGGGTCATTTTCATATTTTAATTCTTAACTGAGGGTTAAGTGACAAAAATATTTTTGCATACGGTTACTAACATTTGTCTGCTACTTTCCTGTTAATTTCAAGTAGAGATTTATATTAACCCTGGAAGTGCTTTTCTTTCTTCCTTTATTTTTAAATTACCAAGTAATATATCCCAAATACACCCCTATTGTCTCTCAGGAAGTATCTAATATTCTGATTGTTTAATAATAATTTCCTTCATTTTATTAGTAGTTAATTCATCTGCCTGATTTTGGAGTCTGTACAATAGGAGTCGTATTGTAGGTTTTCCTTTGTGACTTTATTCTTTCACTTGCTCAGTACTAGGAAAGTGGATATATCTATATTGATGTGTATAACTATAGCCTGTCCATTCATATTGTTCTTTGACATTCCATTTAAGACTATGCCACAAATATCAAATGAGCATTTGAATTATTTCTAATTTCTGGAAATTGCAAATTATGCTGATATGAATATTTTTGTACAGGTCTCCTGGGACAAAAATATTCTCTTTCTTAAAAATATTACAGATAAGATTTTTTTAAATATTTTATAATTATTTCCTTTTAACAAAATGGAAGTTATGAGTAATTTTTATTTAATCCAGGGTTCTAGCTCATCAATTCAACCATACAAGTCTTATGATGGTGAACCTAGTATTATTTATGCTACTACTATCAAAATAATAACAGTGGTAATATTACATATAATATTTTCTCATCAAATAGCACTTTTAAACACAGTTTGTGTTTTAGTGACATACGAGAATTTTTCCACTCAGAAAACATAAACCTCACTCATCATTAAAAAAATGAAGGATACTGTTAGTAGTTTCCATCTGAGATGCTAATGCAACTTCCTATTGTTAAGTATAATATACATGTGTCCAGAGCAAAAGAATAAACATAAAAAGTAGAATTGTGATTATTTCCCTAGCAGCATATATTTCATAACTAAAAGCCCGATCCTAGTTAAAATATACAGCAATATAGATAATTATTGAATTCACAGATTCTGCTTTTGTTTATGCTTCTAAGACAAGGCCAAAAAAATTTGTATCAGTTTGAGAATATGCTTTTTCCTTGACTACGAAATTCTTAGTAAATCAAAGTATATTTACATTTCCAAAAATCCTCGCAGCATGATAGCAAAGTCATATTTTATGTATCATACTTCTAATTTAGAGAAATCTTATTTACATAGCTCAAAAGTTAGCCTTGAAAATAGGAACATGAGCCAGAGTTGAGTCTTCAACTAAAATTTATAGACCCTTACATAAAATATGCACTCTTGGCTCTGTTTCCAGAACACATAAGGACATACCCCTAATTGTAATTGTAGATTTATTTTTCACTTCAACAATTATACGATAAAGTATAGACCTTCAGTCTATAGTACAATGGGTCAATCTAAAAAATAAATCTTTCTATATAACTCTATACATATCTTAACAGTCTCTGAACAACAACAACAAAAAGTTAACATAATAATGCCATCTGGTATTATTTTCCACAGAATTGTGCTCATATATCTAAATTAAGCAAAAATGAATTAAGTTGGTATCATCTACAAGTGAAGTTTCTTACCTACTGTGTTCTCATAAACTGCGCTACCAGTCTTCACAAAACTAACCATACATTCCATCCTAAAATGAGTTACTTTAAGTCAAACCTTTCTCTCTTGTCCTCTGGATGAGAGGGGTGCTTGAACAAAACTAAACTTGAAGCCTCCAATATCCAAACACAGTATCAATAACGGTTTATTAAGTTATGCTCTCTTTTTCTCCATAAGTAATTAGAACTTATCGATGATATTTATGGATTTGAGTGAAGTCCCCCAAATGTGTCAGAAACATGGAAAGAAGGAGAAACCTGTTTTTCTAAGCTGTTCCATGGTCTCCATGTAAAAAAAGAGGTCCCATCTATAAAACTGTTTTTTGTCTAATAGATCATTGACATTGACCTTCAAAGTAAATACTATAGAAGAAATATGAGTGCCTTAGTCATCCTGTTCATCTCATGTCACTTCTCTTGTAGCTCTACACTCACCTTTCTTTCTAGCTCACCTTCAACCGTAATGTTGCCTTTCCTTTTCAGCTTCCATCCTTTCTGTGAAAATGGATAATCTCTATTTAATCTGGAAACTGTAGGAGATTTTGCTATGGATCTTTGACAGTTCAAACAATATAACAGACTTTAATTTAAATAGAGCAAGTTGATTCACAGAGGCCTCAGAATTTTAAAAAACTATATGAAATTATTCTGTACTACCACTAAGTGGTGGAAAATACATGGGGGGGAAAAAGAAAAAGAAAAAGAAAAAGACAAAAACCTGAACTAAATGACTTCTGGCTGCCTTCCACTGCCTGGTAAATTAGCCCAGTGTCATCAGTGAGAGTGAGCCATGATACCAGGTTCATCTTTCTCCACTTTCTAAGTCAATAAATTAATAAATAAGTCCCGCAGGCAGATAGGAAGGACACTACCTGCAAAGCCGTCGGCGAAAACATCAGAAGCTGGCATAACACGTCCATTCTAACGGAAATAGGTTCTTTATTACTTAATCAGGACGGCTTCTGGGCGATTCATGAACCACTTATTGAATCACCGAGTTTAAGAAATCTGAAAAAAAATATTGGGAGTTGGTAAACACCATCTCCTGATTGATCAGTAGCACGTAGTGTTTGACATGAGAGACTTTTTACTATATTGGCATTTAAAGGCCATGGAATGGTTTTCAGTTGAACATAGTGAATACTGAATCTATAAATCATAGAAAGCTCATTGTTAAAATCCACCATCTTTGGCCTATACAGTTACTAAGTAGAGAAAGGTATGCATTTTGTTGGCTGGGCTACAGTTCCTAAACAATTCATCTTTACAGATTTCTTTTTCTTGAGAGGAGAAACTGAAATAAAATGTTATGAGTCTTTTTGAGCCAACTATAAAACATAAATGTAACCTCAATCCCTGATCAAAATATCACTGGATTTTAAAAAATATCACACATAGCTGCTAAAGCAATTAAGTCCATTGCATTAATAAAAAGGAACAAAGAAAGTTACTATTATGTCTTTGTGCTCCAGTGAACTGACCTTTTTAAAGGGCTTTATATTTTAAAAATCTTTACTGCTTAGTCAGATTATGATCAAGGTTGTATAGTTATTATTAAAGGCGGGGGGGGGGGGGGGAGCCAACTTTCCCCAAATTGCTACCCATTGTCTTTCACATCTGTCTCTCACAAATGGCTTTAATTTTGTGAGTATCTATCCCCAGGAGAATGCACAACAGAAATATTTTTATAAAATACAGGATAAATAAGCCCATTAGAACCCTGACAATACTAATTATGCTTACACATACGAAATGCAAAGAGGCAATAAGGCTTAAATAATGCTCTTTGTATTAATTCTTTTAATTAATTCAATGGGACACTTTCTTGCAATTAATAAGAATTTTACATTTCTCACCAAACCAGTGGTGATTTCTTAACTGTATTTTATCAGCAATTTTGGGATTTCCTTTTGGAGTATTTTAATAACCTTAATACTATTTCATCTGGGTAGGTGCTGGCAAGAAATGAAACCTGGTCCTTGGATTTAGTATGCATACAGAGATGGTCTAGCAAAGGGCTGTGCAATAGAAACAGGAAAGAGGAGCAAAAAAAAATATGGTACTTGAAAAGAACAAGAGGAGGGAAGCCTTTGAAAATGCACAGGAATACTGAGCATGTTATATAGTTTGTCCTTCTGGTGACAGTTACTAAGATTCCATTATAAAAACATGAGCCAAGTCAAGGGAGAAATGGCAGATCTGGCTTGATTTCTGGGAAGAGCAGATTTTCAACAATGTTTAAATTTAGGTAATATGATCTCATTTAAAAAAAAATCTTGGAAAATGATATTGCAAGTGCTTTGTGTTAAAAAAAAAAAAAAAAAAAAAAAAAAACTACCAAGAGATGTCAAACAAATTCTCTGTGGTCTATCTTTTAAAGCCCTTTACCCAGTTTTGGCACCAGGCAGAAACAGTGTTATAATGGTCTATTATTAAGATTAAAAACTGTTAGGTTATGGAGCACTACCTTCTAAGTGAATTCCTTCAACTTCATTATTATATTAGTTAATTCAAAAGAGCCCATTTTAAGCATTTATCCTTTAATCTTTGATTGAGTAAAGCACTGTATTAGGTATTTTTTAAATCTCTTGTTGAGGCTTTTTAAAAAATAAGTATTGCCCTGACCGGTTTGGCTCAGTGGCTAGAGCGTCGGCCTGGGGACTGAAGGGTCCCGGGTTCGATTCCGGTCAAGGGTATGTACCTTTGTTGCGGGCACATTCCCAGTGGGGGGTGTGCAGGAGGCAGCTGGTCGATGTTTCTCTCTCATCAATGTTTCTAACAATCTATCCCTCTCCCTTCCTCTCTGTAAAAAATCAATAAAATATATCTATAAAAAAAAGTATTTATAAGTTTTCAGAATATAATCAGACCATTCCCAGATATGAACCAAAACTTAAACGAACTTACAAGTAGGTTATCCCACATAACCTATCTGAATTTTTTAAAATGTTACACTATCATCATGTTAATGTGAAATCTGAAAGGACAATTTTTAAAAAGAATTTTTAAATCCTGTTTAAATAATCACCTGTGCTTTATGTATGACTCACCTTTTCACAGAGTATTTAATCTCTTCTCCCCAAGGGAAAAAAAATGGCACAAAATTATTGAAGGTAATGACAGAGCCATAGAGCTTAAAACCTTGATATCATTTAAAATAATATTTACCACTTGATGAATGTCTCTTAAGTGTTTTTAATACATTTTAGCATTATACATGATTATATACATAATAACCTGATGTTGTATGTATTATTAACTAAACTCACTTAAGAAATGAGGATCTGAAGATTATAAAGCTGAAGTAACATGCCCAAGGTCACAAAGTTAGAAAATGAGACCTAAGACTATTAGTTTACAAAGTTCAATACTGAAGCCCCGATGTGCAGGTGAAATGTGAAAAACACCTTCCTTCCTATTAGCTAATTTATATTCTTCACAGTTAAGTAACCAAACTCTTGAAATACATATTAAAAGACCAAGAAAGAAGGTTCTAAACTGTAGGAAAGATGTGTTTCTTAATAAATTTTCAAGCCTGGCCAGTGTTGCTCAGTGGTTGAGCGTCGACCTAAAAACCAGATCACGTTTTGATCCCAGTAGGGGTCATGCAGGAGACAGCTGATCAATGATTCTCTCTCATCATTGATGTTTCTATCTCTTCCTCTCTCTTCTTCTCTGAAACCCATAAAAATATATTTAAAAATAAATTTTCAAAGACAAGTTTTCAATTTTTCATTTTTATTTCGTGGGTGTTTGATTTTTTGTTGTTGTTGTTTATTACTATTAGATACTAAGGCATTCTTATAGAACTCAGTTTTCTTTCACCAATAAAATGAAATGTATAATCACTGAATTAAAGTTCGACCTATGCTCTATTAAATTGTGTAAATCTACATTTTTTCTGACATTGCTTCCCATTTAGTGAACGTTTATAACACTCATATCATTAACTCCATTTAAATCCTTGCTTCAGTTCCTCTAATCTATTCTGTAAGTTCTGTTTGAGTATGAAGGAAAATATTTGCCACAATGATATATTAAAGTACTTTCGGAACCACCTGAAATATCTCTGGGCCCTATAAAAGTTACTCATTATGCGAAGTTTGAAGCACTACATATTAGGCTTCTAGCAATGGTTTACTTCTAGAGCAATTCATCATCACTCTCCAGAGATTACTTACTCTAGAAAGCTGGTGATATAGTCTCGACTGCAGGAAGACCAGGAAAAAGGATTGGTATTTGCAGTAATGTGAGCTGCCATAAGTTTTGCTGTTTCATGACCTTTTGTCCCACAAGGATTTCCAAGTCCATCATGGTTCATACCAAAACTGTTTTAACAAGGAAGAAACATAAGAAACATAAAAGAAGTAAGAAAAAATAAAACAAAACCCAATACATCCTTTATTTTCTTATTTGATCGTGTATTAGTTTTATTAACACATGCCTTCCTTAAGAGTAGACTAGCCCCTCTAAGGCAGTGGTTCTCAACCTTCCTAATGTTGTGACCCTTTAATACAGTTCCTCATGTTGTGGTGACCCCCAACCATAAAATTATTTTTGTTGCTACTGCATAACTGTAATTTTGCTACTGTTATGAATCGTAATGTAAATATCTGATATGCAGGATGTATTTTCATTGTTACAAATTGAACATAATTAAAGCATAGTGATTAATCACAAAATAATATGTAATTATATATGTGTTTTCGGATGGTCTTAGGCGACCCCTGTGAAAGGATCATTCGACCCCCAAAGGGGTCGCGACCCACAGGTTGAGAACCGCTGCTCTAAGGAAATATAGGCTTAAAGTTAAAGAGACTAAGGAATAAATCAATGATACAATATATCTCCAAATCTCTTTAAATTTATCATATAATCTCAAATGTTATCTCTTCTTGAACGGATAATGTATTAATTCTCACTTTATAGATGAGAAAAACAAATTTAGTAAAAATACAAGACCTATTAATGATCACACAGTAAGTGTTGGAATTTTTAGCAGAACCTGCTTTTTAAGATGCTAGAGTTCATACTACTTCACTATGAATCAGAAAGGAATTATAAAAAGATGGTTTTGATCCATCGAGTCCTGGGTTATAGGCCAAACACAAAGTCCTTTTTCTTACTAATATAAATAAAAGAGAATTAAATACATAGGCAATTTGTTTTTATGTGTTTCAAAACACATTTTGAAAAGTCTTGACATATTGAATGATTATGAAGATAAAGTTTTTCTTTATTAACACCTCCCTTTATTTTTCAAAGCTTTTGTTTGTTTGTTTGTTTGCACTACATATAAATAAATTTTAGCCTTTCATCACAAGTAGCCAAAAGTTCAGGATGAGTATTACTAAAAAAAAATATGTCTCCATTGTGACATTCTAATAAATGATGTGTGTTCAAGGAAATAAATAATTTGTGTGACAAGAGTATAAAATAGATGAGGGTAGTCGCTAGAGAAAAAAAATTGGACAGGTAATTGAGAAGACAATAAATGAAAGTAAATATTAATGCATTTGGCAGTATAGAGACATTGAAGATTTGTAAGAGCAGCAGATGATTTCTGAGTAAAAGAATAAGAACTTGATCTGTATTTTAGACAGGTCATTATAATAATTTTGTGCTGGAGACATTGGAGTGGAAAGAGAATGGAGCCAGGGGGAGCAGAAGGAAGATCATTATCAATTGGAAAATGATGTGGGTATGAATTAGGGCACTGGATGGAGAGATGGGATTAGATTTGAGACATGTATAGAATGAATTGGCCTTTATAAATACAATATAAAAGAGCTATAATAAGGACATATAATATGTTCATACATGGGGGGCAGAAAGGAGTAACAAGTATTTCAGGCAGAGGAACTAACAAAAGCAAAGGAAGAGAAGTGTATGAAAATGTCCAGAAACCCATGTTAAAATACCAAATAACTATCCAAGAACACAAATATTTCATTTTCCCACTTGACATCAACATATTGGAGTCAACCTAATTGAATGCTCTTCTAAGGACATGATGGTGGAATTTACAATTAGTTGAATTAGACATATATTCTGTCAAAACAATCAGCTACAACTGTACATAAAAGGCTCCTTTGTTCAAATTCTTAATCCAATAAACTTAATATTCTATATTTCTCTGAAAGGTTGGTGCTACTGTGTGAATACTACTATAATTCTTGTCAAATGATAATAGCTTTAAAATATGGTTTCCTTTTAGCAGCAGTCTCTTAAATATCCCACAGTCATGCTAAGATAGGTGTAGGCAGGCACAGATGGTTTTAAGAAAGTCATTTTCGAGATCTTCAACTTCCTTATGTACCCTATTCTTTTAAAAAAATCAAGTTCCTTCTTTTGAAATTAAATTTCTCCCACTTACAAAAGAAAAACTTATCTTTCAGCCATCCACAATTTTATAATAGTTCATAGCCTTGGAATATAAAAATATGGATGGGCATCAAGGAAAGAGAAATGAAAAACATTTGGTGGCAGCTTTGAGAAAGAGAATGGTGTTAATGATTGAATATCATATCAGGTAGTTTCTTGCTTTCATCAAATTTATAGGAGGATATAATCAAATTAACAGCTGATAGATTGTAAAAATTATTTTCATGATAAATCACCATGGATATGTTTTAACAAATAATTCAAAAGTAGTTCAATGAATTGATTGATATTTCTATAATAAACTCCTTTCATCTCATCTACTTACTTATATTAACAAAGCATTCATCATCTACAGAAACAAAATGAAGAAATTGAACTGATGCAGAAATCCTGCCTTATTTTATAGGAATACAAAGATAAATGCAATAATTTAAAAATATATCTAATTAAAGATACAGCTTCTTATAAAGACTTTGCTTTTATATTTTATTTGCTTTTATATTTTATTACTTTTTAAATCTGTAATATGGATATGCCCCTCTGATCAATCATTAATAATGATTGCTATTTAATGAAAAAAATAATCCAGGCGAAAAATTCTTTATGATTATAGGAAATTTTTTAATGTAATTGCTATATAGATATATTTTTATATGGAGATATTTTATATAATTAAACATATTTTTAAGCATAAAATATATGTTTAAATATTTTGAAAATATAAAATATACCATTAGGGTAATAGTCTGGGAGGGAGAGAAGAAGCAAACATATTGAGTTAAAGGGAAAAAATGATTAAGATTTTAACTATAAAATAAGAATGGGTTTGTGTATTTTTTAAAGGCATATGATAGTTTCCAAATTGCTATGGTATTCAGATTCAATTGGATATTTTTAAAAGACATATATAACAATTTTATTTTCACATGCTAATATACACAGTATTCCAGAAATTCTATCTTTTGTAGTTACTTAGAAAAAATAAAAATTTTTAGACATCAGCTGAAAAATACACAATAGGGTACATAGTTTTAAAAAATTCAGAAGTATAAGAGAGAAAAGATTTTTTTTTCTCTCTTGAGGAAACTATTGATGAAGAGTTTGGAAAGCAAAAAAGTGAAACTCATTAGTGATCAGAAAGAATAAATAAGAGGCCACTTTAAAACCATCACACTGACAAACATTGGAATGTTACCTAGGACTAAATGTTGGCAGTAATGTAGAGAAACTGGGATCTTAGTTCACAGCATCTGTAATGTGGTCAGGGCAGCTGTTCCAGAGAGCAAGTCAGCAGTGCTTAGTCAGATTAAATAGGCAGATACATTATAACCCAGAAATCCTATTCTTGGATATATATCCCAGAAATATTCCCAAAGAGAATATGCATAAAGATGTTCATGACAGGATTATTTATGATAGCAAGGAGATAAAGACAATCTAGGTGTCTGTCACTAGGGAATGGATAAGTAAACTTTGGCAGATGCATATTATGGAATACTAAACAGAACTTGGAGTCAGCAAACAAGATAGATGTCTACACATAAGTATGGGTGGATCTTAAAAACAGTGAAAAATTAAGAAAAGGAACAATGTCTATAACACTATATCAAACATGTAAACAAAAATTACATACACACTCTCAAATAACAAAGAAAGGTCATGGAATTGTTCCAAATTAAAGACTAAAGAGACTTAACTAAATGCAATTAAAACTGGATTGGAAGAGAAGGAAAGGAGGTTATAAAAAACATTTCTGGGACAACTGATAAAACTTGAATATGATTGTATATTAATGATAGAAGTATATCAACGTTAAATTTTCTAATTTGACAGCTCTACTATGGTTATATAAGAGATTGTCTTTTCACCTTAGGAAACAGATGCTGAAATATTTGGGAATAAGGGAAATGTCTACAACTTACTCTCAAATACCTAAGAAAAATTTCATGTATATATACAAAAAGAGGTAGCATATATTGCAAAATATTAACAACTGAATCTGAGTGAAGGACACATGGAAAGGCTTTTTATTATATCAATATTTCTATAAGTTTGAAATCATTTCAAACTTAAAAAGCTAAAAATGAATACATACATGTACAAAACAACCTGCAATATTTTACAAGGATATGTATGTACTCAAATATACGTATCGAAATTGTTAAAGTAGTGGTTTATGGGGGAAAACAAATGGCAGTGGGAATGGAAATATAGAAATAGAGCAGAAGGGTCCTTACTGGGGCTGATAATGATACTGTGCCAAGAACTAAGGTTGGATGGATAGATGGACGGATGGATAGGCAGGTAGGAGGTAGAAAGATAGATAGATAGATAGATAGATAGATAGATAGATAGATAGATAGATAGATAGAGATAGATGTAAAATAAAGTCTGCTGTTTAGTTTCAAAAACACTGTTTTTTTAAAAGAACAAGAGAGACAGGAGAGAGAGAGTGTAATAAACCTGGGGCCCACCCTGATGAGTGAACAGTAGTAACAAGAGCACACTCCCATGGTTGGTGTTATGTGTTTAATAAAACATTTCATATTACATAAAAGTAATGTTTCTCATGTGTGGTGGGTTTTAGGGCCAGAGAGAGAGAGAGCGGTGACGGGGAGGTTAAGAGAGACAGCTTTCTGTGGGCCTCTTGTGTTTCCTACGTTATGCTGGGTATATCAAGTCTGCAAGGCTTGCTCTTTACCCAGGCTATGTCTCAGGATAACTTTAAGAAATGACGTAGCATCACCCCCTGGATAAAGAGCAGGATTTCTTACTAAAGGAGTCCCCTTTATCAGCCGTTTCAGTAATCTGCGGTCAACCGCAATCCAAAAATCTATATATATAAAAGCCTAAGTGACTGGATGAACGAACAGACAACTGGATGACAGGCCAGTAGTTATGACGTGCACTGACCACCAGGGGCCAGACGCTCAATGTAGGAGCGCCGCTCAGCTAACAGACGGCTGCCAGACTCTGGGCTGACAGCTGATGAGTGCAGCTGTGGCTGCGTGAGCCTCTCCCGTGGACACTCCCCCTGCGTGCCCAGGCTGCGGTGGCAGGGGGGCCGGGATGAGCAGAAGCAGCGCCCAGCCTGGGTGTGGGCTCCTCCCTGGCCACTTGCCACTAGGCACACTACTTCGTGCTGTGCAGGATCAACATGGACAGCGGGCTAGAGCCTGATGAGCTGGCAGGTAAGGCGGGGTTGCGGTGGCACAGAAGTCCACTGATCCCTGCAGGCCAGGCCAAGGTACCCCACCGGTGCATAAATCCGTGCACCAGGCCTCTAGTATTAAATAAAAAATTCCAGCAATAAACAATTCATAAGTTTCAAACTGGATGCTGTTCTGAGTACTGTGAAGAAATTTTGCACCACCTGCTCTGTCCCACCCTGGACATGAATAATCCCTTTATCTATTGTATCTACTCTGTATCTGCTACCCACTGATTAACCACTTAATAGCCATCTTGGCTATCAGCCTAGCAGTTTTGCTTTTGTTTTAATTCATGAATGAGAGTTCGATGTTCTTGAAGTAATTGACCAAGAGTTGGAAAATAAGCCCTAAATGGTTTGGCTTAGTGGATAGAGCGTCAGCCTGCAGACTGAAGAGACCCGGATTCGATTCCTGGGTTGCAGGCTCAATCCCAGTGTGGGGCATGCACGAGGCAGCCGACCAATGATTCTCTCTCATTATTGATGTTTCTATCTTTCTCTCCCTCTCTCTTCCTCTCTGAAATCAATAAAAATATTTTTTAAATGATTAAATAAGGTAATAAATATGGTGTTGAGATCTATAGCTATTATAAAAAAAAAGAGTTGGAAAATTGATCAGGAGTAGGAAAAGAGCTACATTAATAAAAAGGATGTGTTTCTTCAGGATAGGAGATGTTATTTTCATCATCACTGTAGTCACAATACACTCTAGGTTAGGTCAATATAGCAGGTGCTCATTAAATCTCTGGTATGAAATTGCGCATGAGTGAAAGTCTTCTTATTGATGGACTGTAAAACATGAGAGACAAAAATCTAGAAAGCATCATATGAACATACCTCGTTTGATGGTGAATAATGTAATAAAAATATATAAAATCATGTCAGTAATAAAAGTAGAAAGGGTAGAGTTTGGGTCAAAATGAGTGGTATCACCACTCGGAGACAAAGGGGTTGCAATATACACTAAAGACTGTGCAATATATATATATATATATATATATATATATATATATATATATATATATATAAAAGACTGTGCAATAAAGGTTATTCATTAAATTAAGATTCTGTGAGGAATTGAGAAATACAAATTGGCAATTATAAAATAGCCAGGGGGATGTAAAGTACAGCATAAGGAAAATAGTCAATAATATAACTATGTATGGTGCCAGGTGGGTACTAGACTTTTGGGGGGATCACTTCATAAGTTATATAAATTCCTAATCACTATTCTGTATACATGAAACTAATATAATGCAAATTGATTTGAGAGAGAGAAGGGGGGAGAGAGAGAGAAAAACACTGATGTGAGAGAGAAACATTGATCAGTTGCCTCCCGTACATGCCCCAATCGAAAGCACAACCTTTTGGTGTAAGGGATGATGCTCCAATCAACTAAGCTACATGGCCAGGACTGTAATTGAAATTAAAAAAAAAAAATTTTAAGTTAAGCTTCTGTGACTCAGAATCTATCATATACATCAACCTGTTAACTTATATGCTTTTCCCAAATATTTTTCTATTGTATGTTATTTTTCTATGAAAATGATCTTTCCTTTAAAACTATGTTTAGCAAAACAAAATCTCCTTATATACATATGTGAAGAGATATATAAGGAAAGGTCATTTATTTTTTAGGATATATTGGAGGAAGCGCATTGGTGATTATATTTTACATCACTTAACCATATATTATTTGACCATTTTACTGTAAAAGTAACATAATGTATTTTGCACCACAAAATAATAGCTTACTCTAAACTTTGATACACAATTCTTATTTGTTCTTTTGGAAGATCAGTAAAAATAAAAAAGAGTAAACACAGACTACGAAGTATAAAGTTGATATGCATTCAGTCTCGAGATTCTTTTTAAAATCACAATCGATGTTTTCAAACCAAACAAAGGATCTGTATAGCTAAGAAAAATCTTAAAATGCCTAATTCAACATTTTTATCTAAGCAATCTTAATTTTATCATGTTGCTAATATATAAACATCATTTTTTCTTAAATAATCATGGTATTTAAACTGTCGTGCATTTTGTTAAATAACCGTTAGCACAAAGAGCATGTACTTTTAAAACCAGTCACTAAAGGAAAAAAAATAGATGTTTTTTCAGTTCTTGAATAACACATACACAATTATAGAATTAAAGAATAGTTTCTTGCCCAGCTGCCATGGCTCAGTGGTTGAGTGTCAATCTATGAGCCAGAGGTCACAATTCAATTCCCGGTCAGGACATATGCCCAGGCTGCAGGTTCAATCCCCAGTGAGGGGTGTGATCAATGATTCTCTTTCATCATTGATGTTTCTGTCTCTCTCTACCTCTCCCTTCCTCTCTGAAATCTATAAAAATAATTTAAAATATATTTTTAAAAGAATAGTTTCTTAATGTTTTGAACTTACTAAATTTCACTTTAAAAAGTAACTTTAAAAAGTGATGACATAATTATAGTCTAAATTGTGACAACTATAAAATCTCAAAAATAAGCCTTCCCATTGTAGCAGAAAAATATAAGGGAATAAAGGGACATCTTTCTTAAAAACTATTTTCCATTTGTAATCTCTTTGATCTGTTCTTATTCATAACTGATCTTGGCTATGAATCACTTGTTACAATAAAGCAAAAAACAAAATTTAATGGATGTACTCAGAGCCTTCTATAACCACATCTGGCAAACATTTTTAGTTTTAATAGTTACCCAATAGGATAGTTATTACAATTTGCTTATGTGTTTTCTAAAACAGAATTTGGAACTCAGTTCTACCTTTGGACTTTATATACAATTTACTAAACTAAGTGAACTCAAGATTTTGGACTTATTTAGGAAGATGTTTAATGAGGAGGGGTGTGCCTAATGAAATCTATACTCTTTGCAAACCTGTATAAAGCAAGTTCACATTTAGTATAAGCTCTTCCCTTGGGCAAGGGAAACAAAAGAAAAAATAAACAGATGGGATTACATCAAACTAAAAAGCTTCTGCACAGCAAAGAAAACCATCAACAAAATGGAAAGACAATCCACTGAAGGGGAGAACATATTCATCGATCTATCTGACAAGAGGTTGATATCCAAAATTTATAAAGAAATTATAAAACTCAACACCAAAAGAACCCCAAACAATCCAATTAAAATTGGGCAAAGGACCTGAACAGACTCTTCTCCAAAGAGAACATACAGAGGGCCAATAGACATGTGAAAAGATACTCAACATGACTAATCAGCAGATAAATGCAAATTAAAACCACAATGAGATATCGCCTCACACCTGCTGGAATGGCTATCATCAATAAATCAACAAATAAGTGTTGGTGAGAATATGGAGAAAAGGGAACCCTTGTGCACTGCTGATGAGAAGGCAGATTGGTGCAGCCACTGTGGTAAGCGTTATGGAGTTACCTCAAAAAGTTAAAAATGGAATTGCCTTATGACCCAGCAATGAATATATCCAAAGAAACCTAAAGCACTAATTCAAAAGAATATATGTACCCCTATATTAATTGCAGCATTATTTACAATAGCCAAGATTTGAAAACAGCCCAAGTGTCCATCAATAGATGAGTGGATTAAAAAGCTGTGGTACAATTACACAATAGAATACTATTCGGCCGTAAGAAATAAGGAAATCTTACTCTTTACAACAGCATGGGTGGACCTGGAGACCATTATGCTAAGTGAAATAAGCCAGTCAGAGAAAGACAAGGACCATATGATTTCACTCATATGTGGAATCTGACGAACAAAATGAACTAACAAGCAAAAGAGAGACAGCCTCATAGAGAGTAGGCTGATAGCTGCCGGAGGATGAAGTATGTGGGGGGGGGGGGGGGGAAGGGCGGGGGGGTGGGCTGGGTGAAAAAGGTGAAGGGATTAAGCAAAAAAGGAAAAACATGGACACAGACAATAGTATAGTGATGACCAGAGGGAAAGTGGAGATTGGGGGGAGGTAGAAGAGTGTAAATATAGGGGGGAATAAATGACGATGGAAGGAGATTCACTCAGGGTGGTGAACATATATACAATATATAGATGATGAAATATGGAATTGTACAGCTGAAACTTATATAATTTTATTAACCAATATCACCCCAATAAATTCAATTAAAAAATTAAAAGGCAAAACTCATAAAAATAGAGAATAAATTGGAACTTGCCAGAGGCTGGAGTGTGAGTGAAATCAGGAGATGCTGTTCAAAGTGTACAAACTTCCAGTTATAAGATAAGAAAGCTCTGTGAGAACATGAAGTAGTATGACTATATCTACTGTATTGTAGACTTGAGAGTTGCTAAGAGAGTGAATGTTAAATGTTCTCACTACATACACACAAAAAAAGGATAATTATATGATGTGATATATGTGTTAACTAACCTTATCATGGTAATCATTTTGCATACATGTATCAAATTATCATGTTGTACACGTAAACTTATACAATGCTATATGTCAATTATATCTCAATTAAAGTGGAAAAAAAGGAATAAAGTAGAAAACACAAATTACAAATATCAGGAATGAAAGATGGAACATGATTATGTATATTATAGACATTTAAACATGTGTATGATAAATTTAACAACTTAAGTAAAATACTCTACTACTTTGAAAGACAAAACAATAAAAGGAATGAGTAAAAAAAAGAAAGACATAATTAACAAAAAAGACTCAAAAGACTTAGATAATGTTATTTTGTAACTAATAAGAAATTAACTTATTAATTAACAATGTTCCCACAAAGAAAATTCTTGACTCAGACGGCCTCATTAGTAAATTCTATCAAACATTTCGGAAAGACAATATGTCCACCTAATGCACACAAACTCCTCTAGAAACTAGAACAGTTCTTAATTCCACCTATAACACTATATTCAGATACTCAAACTAGACAAAGACATTAAAAGAAAAGTATAAATCAACCAATTTTTCTATAAAAATTGTGCTGAAATAACTAGATATTCATGAGAAAAAGAGGAATTTCAATCCTTATATCACACCATACCAAAAAAAAAAAGAACACTAAAAACATAAACCAAAACTCACTGTAGATCTTAATATAAAAGCTAAAAGTTGTGTTCACTTCAGCAGCACATATACCAAAAGCTAAAAGTATAGAACTTCTAGACAAAAATAGAAAATCTTGAAGTAGGCAAATATTTTTTAGGACACAAAACAACACAAATCATAAAAGAAAATTTTAAATTAGACTTTATAAAAATTCTGTTTTGCACAAGGCACCATTAAAAAAATGAATGGCAAGCAACAGACTTGGACAAAATAAATATTCACATTATGTATATATGATGACAACTTTTACCTAGAATATACTATTGTTAAGTCCTACAACTCAATAAGAAGAAAACATCTCAGTTTTGTTAAAAAAAAATGGAAAAAGGATTTGAGTAGAATTCAAAGAAGATAATGAATGACAAATAAGCACATGAAAAGATGCTCATTATCAGAAAACCAATGATCAACTACTTAAAACCACAATGAGATTAGTCTATCAGAAAATCAATGATCAACTACCTAAAACCACAATGAGATACCACTAAAATGCATAATAATGATTAAAATCACAAAGAGTTGGCAAGGATCTGAAGTAACCAAATGCTCATAGATTGCTAGTGGGAATGCAAAATAGTATATAGCCACTTTGAAAAACAGTTTATGCATTTGTTATAAAATGAAACTAACACATACCATACTACCAGCAATATCACCCAAGAGAAATGAAAGCATATTTCCATACAAATCATTATACATGGATGTTCACAGAAGTCCTATCCATAATACTAAAACTAGAAACAACCTAAAATGGGATATGTGCTATGAAATACTATTCAGAAAAAAAAAGAAAAAACTACTAATATACACAACATGGATGAACCTCAGAAACAATGTGCTGAGGGAAGGAACCTAGACACAAAAGAGTAGCCACTACGTAAGTTCACTTAAATGAAACTACCAAAAAGACAAGTCTAATCTGTAATGATAGAAAGGAGATCTGTGCCAGGTAAGGGGGAGGGAGGGTGGAGATTTGACTGTAAAAGGAAACATGGGGATTTTTTTAGTTAATGGAAATGTTGATATCTTGATGGTGGTAGTGATTACCTGGTTATATACATTTGTCAAAATTCATTGAACCATACACAAAATAGAAGCACATTCATTGTATTTAAATTATACTAAATAATGTTTTAAAATGTACTCATGGGAACATAAACTCTTCCAGGAAATAGAATACTTCTTAACTCATTATATAAAACTAGCATTATTTTGATACCAAAACTAGGCAAAGGTATTAAAGTTCCAACTACTTTCGTGTATGCTTATTATTAACCTTCTATTATGAGAGCACAGCATTGTTCAAGCATTTAAAGAGAGGTAGGGCCCCAGCGGGTTTGGCTTAGTGGATAGAGCGTCAGCCTGCAGACCAAAGGGTCTCAGATTCGATTCGATTCTGGTCAAAGGCACATACCTCGAATGCAGGCTCCTCCCTGGCCCAGGCCCTCGTCAGGGCATGTGCAGGAGGCAACCTATGGATGTGTTTCTCTCACATCGATGTTTCTTTCTGTCTTTCCCTCTCTCTTCCACTCTCTCTCAAAATCAATGAAAAAGTATCTCAGGTGAAGATAAAAATAAATAAAGACAGGTACATTAACCAGAAGAAGGGGCATTTGGATGGAAGAAAACAGTAATTGGAGCTTCCTAGCACACATAATTTACTTTACAATTTTATCCTGAAGTCTTGGCACATTTCTCCTTTTAAAAAAAAAAATCATCTCCTAGCCAGTCTTCTATAGAAAGCATACCCCAATTGGTAAAACCAAACACTGACATTGATTTCTGAAAGCAAGACTGATATACCCCTGCAGCTTTCAATGCAACTTTTAACACTTCTTTATACTTTCTCAAAATCAGATTTATATTGCCGAAACCGGTTTGGCTCAGTGGATAGAGCGTCGGCTTGCGGACTGAAAGGTCCCGGGTTCGATTCCGGTCAAGGGCATGTGCCTGGGTTGCGGGCACATCCCCAGTAGGAGATGTGCAGGAGGCAGCTGATCGATGTCTCTCTCATCGATGTTTCTAGCTCTCTATCTCTCTCCCTTCCTCTCTGTAAAAAATCAATAAAATATATTTTTAAAAAAATCAGATTTATAGTTCACTCAATCACTATTAATTAATAAATGAGTTGTCACATCTAAAAGATTTGTGGCCTTAAGACCTATTCTTATTTGCAAAAGAAATCAGACATATACAATGGTAGAGGGAGCAGCCTAATGAACTCCCATCCACACATCATGATGAGTATAAAATGCAACATGTTGCTATTCTTGCTTTATCTTTCTCTTTTCCTCCTTTCTTTTAAAAGTAAATCTCAGACCTCATTCACTTCAGTCCTGCAGACTTCAATGTGCATCCCTTAAAAATATGAATATTTTAAGATCTCTTTTTTAACATTATTTTTGTACAGTAGGGATACATTAGATAGTTTTCTCAATATAACTAGAGGTCTGGTTGAGTTCTTGCCACCCCTCTTTAACACCATAATTTTTCAACTTCTGAAACTATGGCAACTACATAATTAATGAAAAAAATCTTTCAAAGAACATTCTTTTCTATACAGTTTCATTAAGTGCCTTTGGCTTATAGCCTGCATTAGAGGTAGACATGCCATTTAAAAATAGCATAAACCTCAATTTTTCATTTGACAAGGAAACTAACTTCTTGTTTTCACAAAAGTATGGAGAAAAATAAAAGTAGTCATTAAGGCCCAGCCAAAGAAAAAAGTTATCCCATAGCTGTTTAAAATGGATATTATGTCCCTACATGAGAAAACACTGGGTACAAAACCATATTCTACACAATTTTTTAAAAGGTAGACAGTTTTCACACAGTCTAATGACTTAGTAGGGGCACTTTTCAGTAATCAATGGTCAAATGTTCACTGTGATGAATCTGCAGACTTCATCATCTCACTTAACATCCACCCTAAACAATACAAATTACAAAAAAAGTTCACTATACTTCATCTGAAAAGTATACTTGATGTTTATCATGGCTATTGCTTTGTTTCAGAAGAACAGAAAGCACTGTATTTTAATTATATGAATTGTGCCAGATTGACTTGCTGGGTTCCTCAAACTAAACCCTAAGATCAAAAAGCAAGTGAAGGGCTCTTAATCCATGAAATAGATTTTCCCTAACTGACCAAATACAATTTCACATATTGAAAAAGATAACATGTTAATCACATCCTGCCTACTTGTCTGGGGGAAAAGGGATAGCCACATAGTAATCAACTGGACATGGAAAGAAAGCTAATTTCTAGTCAGTCAAATAATATTTTTGAATGGAAGCATTTCTTCTGGCTCTCATTATAAAGCATTCTGTGTATCCCCCCCACCACCACCACCACCCATTTCTAACAATCACTATCAAACAAGAATTAGCAGTGAAAAAAAAGTTATTCAAAGGAACATAAATCTTAAGAGGTATATTCTACTTCTTGCACATTCTTTTACAAAAGGTATAAACTATTCATCTTAGGAAAAATTTAAAGGAATTACCCATTAGACTAACAAAAAAAAAAAATCTAGGGAGCCTGAGAGTAGTTCAGTTAGAATCTTAATAAAAGATACAGCGATAGACCCTCAAATGGGCTATGTAAGTACATACAAGAAAAGGGGACTTACGAAGCATATGCTGGCGTTGACTAACTTGTAACTGCATGAAGGAGTAGTGCTTGCATACACACATTACTCATCCATGCTGTGTTGCTTGTCCTGACCTTTTGATTTAATTGAATCTAACAGAACCTATTACATTCAGTCTGGTTGCATAAGATTATGACAGTCATTAATGAGCTAAATTTGTAAGTGCGCTGAAGATAAACTGCCTGCATAAGAAGGGCTTTTCCCTTTTGTTCCCCTGCTGTTTATTGCAATGGAAACTAGAACACCAATATTTTTAGGACTTTATTAAAAGTGTAATACTGACTTTTCCCCATATCTGAGGCAATCCAGGTTTGAAACTTGCCTGTTACTTAAGGTTACCCATAAATCAATACTAATTTGGTAAAATTTAAATTGCAATTTTCCAAATAATGCAACAGATTGACCCAATTTTACTCTCCTCTTTCAAGGAAAAAAAAAAAAAAGGCTGAACTACAAATTTATCTCAGGAATGATCGCTAAGGCAAGTGTATAATAAACATTTATTTTTATTTGTTCTTTTCCCCCCACCCATTTCTCTACCAAAAAAAGCAGACTGTAAAACTTAGATCATACAAATGTCAGGAGCTCTTGCAAATAGATTGCTTGCTTGACTTAAAAATGTTTGACTATCCTTTTAAAGTTTTCAAACTCCTCTCCCTTCACATGAGCAGGCTTTTACATTTACTACTGCCTGTTGTTTGGAGTAAAGAAAGAAGGGTTTTATTGCTGAGAGGTGGATAGGACAGTTTTGGGCCAGATATATTTAAAACAAATATTAAAAACTAGATCCTCTTAAAAAGTAGTAAGGATGATATCTCACTACTCTTGGAACACCATTTCTTTTTTTCTTTTCTTTTTTAATGACACACATGTAAACCTGAAAATACCAGTTATATAGCAATGATTGCACAAACTTTATGCCTGGAAAAGATGCTCACAAGCTGCATGAAGAGTGAAAACTCAAAGTAAATTTTATGGAAGTGGTGTCAATGATGATTTTAAAATATAAAGGTGTTGTCACTTGAGGAAAAGAAAGATCATTTCAACAATTTCACTTTGAGGAGCTGGGTGTTGAGTGGACCACGCTAAAACTAAATTACTGCACATGTACATATATCACAAAACTTAAGTGTGATGTATTCACCACTCGGAGGATACTAGTCATGAATCAGAAAGATTATTTAACAAGTCTCCAGTTCTTAAGATGATTTATCCCAGCACCCTAAATGATAACATTCTCTATTGAAATCAGACAAAAAGGCAGTAAAATATGGTTGAGCACATGTGTTCTGCACAGTAGTTATGAGTTGCTCAAAGGAGTGGAGCTCTAAAATTTATTTTGATTTTCTTAAACTCACTCACTTGTGACCAATCTCATGTGCAATGGTAAAAGCTGAACCCAGGCCAATGTCTTCATTAATGCTGCAGCTCCTTTCAGGCTCACACATTCCAGCCACAGAGGCCAAGCCTGAATAAACAGAAGGAGACACAAAGGGTCAAGCCAAGGTGTTTCAGTCTTAAAAAGCCCATACTTATAAATGCCTGGATTCTTTTTAATAACCTCCATGCACAGAAGGAGCAGTTGGCAAAAGGTTAACTTTCTAGTCATTTGCAAAATCACTAGGGGGAGTTTCACTTTGCCGGCTAGACATTAATATTTTTTGAACTGCAGTCAGTGCTGGAAAATGTCTAGACTAGGGGTTAGATTTATAAATTTTACTTCTGGTAACTTGGGACCACCTAGTAACTTGAGCCAGAAGAGGGAATTCAAGAAAGCATTTCTATTTTAACATTCTTTAGGCTGTAGAAAGCAAAATATATCCACATTATTTTTCTAAAGAGATCTGTTTAAGTTTAGTGGGTTCATAAAAATATACAAGCAACTTTTTAGTTACCAAAAAAAAGGGAATCCCAAATGGTTTTCTAAAATGACATTTTTATAAAAACAAAAATGAATGATTCAAAAGAGAAAAAGGAGAAATGTTAAAGACAGGAGGTTGTTGCATATTTTTAATCTTCTGAAATTAGTCCTGATACTAATGCAAAAATTTCTTTAAGTGTTTTAATGGTAGGAAAGTCATTCAGATATTCAATTTAGTTCTCCCCTCTCCCATCCCCCTTCGATGCCTTAGAGTTATATTAATAGAGAAAAATTATGGTGTTAATTCACTGATTCTAGTGAAATGTTATGTTACTCAAAGTATTCTTCCTTTGGGAATGTTAGTATGTAAAATCTTTAATATTTACTTCCAAATGAATATCATGCTCTGTGAATTGGTATGTAACTTTAAAACAGTGCTTAGAAAAAAATTATTTTTGTGCAGAAGATAAAATGTCAGGTGTTGCAATGAAACAAATGCCAAATCATACTTAACACACATAAGGGTGAAAGTTATTTATAAGAAATTGAAGGAAAACCAGGAAAGGCTCTTTATATATTACTATCATCAGCCAAATATTAATAATTACCTTCCCAACAAAAGTGATTTGAATCCAATTCAATAAATATGTATCGAGTGCAATAAACAATGTTCTATGCTGGTATAATTCCCCAGCTGCACTGATTTGGAACAGTAAAAGCCTCTCAATTCATATTTTTACTGACAAGAAAGCTCTAGAACAGTGATGGCGAACCTATGAACTCATTTTTTTGGTTGATTTTTCTTTGTTAAATGGCATTTAAATATATAAAATAAATACCAAAAATATAAGTCTTTGTTTTACTATGGTTGCAAATATCAAAAAATTTCTATATGTGACACAGCACCAGAGTTAAGTTAGGGTTTTTCAAAATGCTGGCACGCCGAGCTCTAAAGGTTCGCCATCACTGCTCTAGAAATTGTTTCTCTGGATCTTCTAATATGAAATATCCACATAATAACCACGTTGGAACAGAGATGAGGTTAGTGATGGATTTGCTAATAGACAGTTTACTTTTCCTACTTTTTATGGAAAAGGCAGCAGTTTGGGAAGGGGTTAATTTCTGTTTCACAGAGTTATAACACTGGCATTACCCTTGTCCTGCCCTTCCATTCACTTAAAAGTCTTAGGACCTGAAGAAGAGGATGTGAAAAGAGGGACTAGTCAAACTCCACTGAAAGAGAGAGAGAGAGAGAGAGAGAGAGAGAGAGAGAGAGAGAGAGAACAAACAAAAAGTTTGCAGTATATTAAATGGCTTCAAGCTATTGGGTTCAGCACGTCCCATGACATGGGACGAAAATGCCACCCAAAACCCTTTCTGTTTCAAACTTTATAAAATTTGGTTTTAAAATATATATATTAATAAGAATAATTACTGTTAAATTAACATTTCTTACATTTCCCAAAATATATTATTCTATGGGCTAGCTTTTTGTTTGTTGTTGTTTGGGATGTGCCCTGTGCTGTATTTTTCATTGAGAATTTTCAATGACTCCCCAAGGTATGTTTGTAAGCACTGCTTTACCTCTGCATCTGATATAAAATTGTTAACACTACTAAAAGGACAACTTAAGAAAGAACATATTTTGGAAATAACTACTACTTGTTGAAAATATAAAGGTAAATCTTAACTGAAATGAAAGAATAATTTAAATGCTACTGTATTTTCACAACCCCCCACTATTTTCTGTATTCCTATAAAATTGAAGCTGTCAAAGTTCTTATGTGTGATTGTGTTAATAGGGGCTTGATTACTATTTGGGTCATTTAGATTTCCTCAGTTTGATGGCCACAGTTTGCACCCTCAAATCTACTTAGCTAGGTTAAAATTGGTCAAAAGTACTAAGTAAGCAAGAGAATATACAAGTATCAGCACAAAACAAACATGAAAGTCACTAGCATGGCCATTCAAAAAGAAAAAACTGATCACTTATGTACTGATAATATATTTTCCACATAAGGTCAACACGTGTGTGTGTGTGTGTGTGTGTGTGCGTGTGCGTGTGCATAGTTTATTCAGTTTTCACTATGAGACAGTATAACAAATAATTTAGAATGATTTAAATTTTGAAAAATTTACGTTGAGCTTGATTCTAGAAATTAGTAAACTATAAAAATTTGAACACATTATTTTGAAAAATGTAAAAGGAGAGGGGGGTAGGATAATACCTCAAATCTACTTTAATAAAAATGACAATAAAAGTTCTAAGCAGTGTTATTACTGGGACAGTGTTCTTCAATGTCCTGATGAAGAACATATCTCAATGTAAATAATCTATCTTCAAAAATAAGGACAGGATATGTATACATATACATACATACATTCTGGCTTGTACCTTCTTTGAGGCTTACTGTCTACTGTACTTAAAGTTGATTAGGCACTTGGTAAATGCTTACAGAATTTGAACAATAATAGAAAAGGTAAGTTAGTATAATCTTCACATTAAATAATAACAGCTGTTCATTTTTATACTACTTCTTTACTACACACCTTTATATTTTCTTACTTATTTTAATAACGTCCCTGTAGCAGAAGGACAGATCCTACTTCTATTTCATAGATAAAGAAATTGAGGGACAAAGAGCTAAATAAACTATGAGAGGCAATGTACTGAAACTGTCAAAACCAGGCGTTCATGTCGGATTCAGGATCCCTTCCATTGGATTACATTGGTCTTGTTAACCTAAAATACTACAAATAAAATCTTTTTGATGAGAGCTCTTTCTGCATTATGCTTTTTAACTAGCAAACTTCTCCACTGTAGTACTCATCCTCCGCTAATTGAGATTTCTTCTTTAACCATAAATCCTGAGGGAAATGAGGTAGGAGAAGACTGAAAGGCAGGTAAAATCATCAAGAGAAATTTTAATCTCTGAAGAGATGATTCACTGAACACCCCAGGAAGTTGGGTAATACTTTTTTCCCCCCACTCCTATTTTAATTTGATCTTAAAACATTCTTATGAGGCGCATAGGAGTAGATTTTTAAATTATTCCTTGACAGGTAAAAAGATTGAGATTTGTCATGGAGAAACTAGAGAATTCACCTTCAGTTGCTTAACTTCTGAGTCTTTTAAAAGTCTCTTGACACTAAAAAATTATCATTAAAAAAGTCCCCATTTCTTAACATAACTCTATTTACTTAAAATTTATTTTACTTGAAGTTAATGTAGTTAACTTTTACCAGTATGAAGTTATGATCTGCAACAAAATGTGGTTTTTTAAATTCTAGATTATTACAAAACTGTTTTTTAAAAAACAAATGATTTGGGGGGCACACAAGAAATATAATTATATCCTCTCTACTACTATCTGTAATATTTTACAAAATTGTTCTTTTTTGTTCAGGTACTAAAAATTTCCAATAATATCATAATTTATGGGGATATAGTATTTCCATCAAATTGCACCGCTCCCTCCATCCCCCCCCCCCAAAAAAAAAAAAAAACTGCTCTCAATGCTTCTTCCTTAAGTATCTCCAAAATGGTTTTTGCCTTTCCTCGCCTGAAAATTAAAGATGCTGGCTGCTTTCATTTGCTCTCAAACTCCTTGGTATTTTTGGAAAATACATTACAGAAATGGATTATATAAAAATGAGTGGCAACTTCTGATTTATCATTATTGTTTGATGATTTTTAATCATCTTCTAAGTTGTTTTTAATCATCATTCTACTTGTTTCCTAGTAGGTGACATATCCACAAAGGTCAGGTTTAACAATTTATAGGAGTCATTTCAGATGTGTCAGAAAGGAAAATGACCAAATTAATAATAAAGAGCAAAGCCACTGGACCAAAGAGACAATTTGAACTACCCTCCTTTTATAAAACACTTACCCAGTGTTCCACAGGGCTTATTTTTATAAGTGCAGATATCATATCTATAGAGGAGAGAAAAAAAGAGACGAAATTTGTAATCTGATCAAATTTTTTAAATGTTTTCATATATTCATCACACTTTTTTTTTCTTGGAGCTTTGGTTGTCAGACCACAATCAGTGCAATTATGAGCAGCCAGCTGGAGTGTTGGCATTTTCAGCACTCTGGGGGACACTGCCGGCTGCTCTACACTCACAGCCTCTGGCTACAAGCCAGCAGGACACCTGCCAGCAAGAAAGAAAGGTTAAAGTGGATTTTTGTAATTACAAGTTCCGTAAAATCATCTACCTTACTGTCTTGAAGCTAGAATAGCTTGTCTGCAGATTGCTACTGCTTCTACAAAAAACAAACAGGTAGTTTTCTAATTCCCAATCTTTTTTGAACCTGCTGGAATATTTTCTTATCATAGCCACAGACAGTAGTTTATACTTCTGAGCTACAAGCACCATTTGGTGTTCATTCAACTTGAACAGGCGTTCTTATTTAATTAAATAAAAACCAGAGCAATAAAGCAATTGAAATAAAATTGATATCGCATAGTTTTCCTTGTTATATAACAGCAATTTTGTGTGGCTAAAATGCAAATATTTTAAGAGATTTTTATAAACAGCTAAATAAATAGCTCACTAGGAAGTTTTCCTAATGTTGCTCAGACTTATTCGGACGCTATGTTGCATTATAACGCAATACAAATGATGTCGTTCATAAAGTAATGTTGTGTATTTTAAAATAGGTTACATTTAGAATGCTAAATCAATATTGATGTAAACATTTATTGTTAAGCATTTTAAAAATATTCTTTCAAACTTATTTTTAAAATATAATACATGTTTCTAAAGTGAGAATAAAAACTACATTTTAAAAGAGTGAGTATTTTTATTTGCCTATGTTTTAGACTAGAAGTAAAAGGCTTTTTAGTTAAAAAATAAAATTTCACAAACTGCAGGAAAATCCATGTTGTAAAAAGTTCTCATTTATTGTATATAATGGTTAGTCCACATTACTGGGGGAACGGTTTAGTAATTAATCCCTTAGTCACCTCTTCATCTTCATCTTGTTCACACTCTACAAATGTTTCCTTACATTTGATCTTGTATAACTTTTCTATTTTGACCATTCACACACTCATCCTCTCTCTTCCCTTGTAACTGGTAAACCAATAGGTTGTAGTATCTGGTACACTCTTGAGTGTAAGATATAGACAGGGCACTTGTTGTATTTACCAAAGCATCAGAAAGTATATTCTGGGTGTCAAAATCAATTTATCTTACGATCATACTGTATAAATGCCTATGATGTTACATAGACACAACCCATACCAGCAGTGTTCAAGAAAATGTAAACAAAGACTTTTCATAAAGAGTAATGCAGATAAAAATGTTTAAGCAGAATCTATTTCCAAATCCTCAGCTTCCACGTGTCCTTTTCCTAAAACTGAACTGCCTGAGAATGCACCTGTAAACCACCAATTTACCTTTCGTCTTTGCCTTTCACAACTGCACTGCTTCTACTTTACAAAACAAACAAACAAACAAACAAACAAACAAAAAACCACCAAAGAACATACTTCTCACCCATCCCAATCCTTGTTATGGTATGTTGCTCCTGGGTATACAAGCCTCCGAAGCAAAATGCAAAGGAATAATTCAAGAATTCATGGATCCTGGGGCATAATCTCTTACAAAGCAAGAAAATTGAAGGGTGTAATGCTTATTTCATCCTGGCAAGACTCTATTTCTTTATACCTCTCTGTCTGATTGCTTATAAGCCAGTCTATATATCCCTCTCGCAATTAGAACTCAGATGTGACATTGTCATGGAGTGTTTTAGCATTTTCATTTGAACTAAAAAATAAAGCCAGGCTTGTTATTGACAGACAATAAGTCTGACTTACCTAAGTAGTTTGGCAATGAGCACTGACTTAGCCAATTAGATTACATGGTGAACATTTTTCATGACTCAATGAAATAGGCAACTCCAAAGTTGTGACAACATTTATTTAAAGCATATATCCATCATATCATATGTTTTTAACTAGTCTCTGTAGCTACGTAAGCTTATGATTAAATAAGTATTTTTAGATATCAACTTTATAATGTGCAAAGTGGTACATCATTTTTCAAAATTATTTTAGGAGTCAAATAAAGCAAAATGTTTGAAGATCACAGACAAATACAACTTATATTTCCACCTCATAGCAGTCTTTTCTCACCTCCTCTCATTGCTCTCATGCTGTCTACACCTTTTATGTTACACTTCTGATGAATATTATTTTATTCTATCATGACTGCCCAAAATACCTGCATAAAGGCTAAAGCCATCAACAAATAATGCAGACTAAAGTATCTTAGACTAAGGTAATTCTATTTGCATTTTCCTCAGCTTTCCCCAATCCTCTGATGTACTTGCAGAATTCTCTACAGGATATTCTATAGGGAAAAGCCATGCCATTCCTTTTTGGCTTTTGTATTCAATTCAATTCACACTGTATCCTTCTGTATTCGATATTCAGAGAGAGCAATTATTGCTTTCTATGCATTACCTTTAATACCAAGCACCAAACAGCAACATTTTTACATTCATTTGTTCATATGTGGTTTTGCTGAGCACCGATCATATACCCAGGTTTAGTGGCATATACTAGAGTCTAAACATAGATAAATAAGTTAGTTGTGTTCTATTTGGGAAAAGACACATAAGCAGGTGAGTTATAAAATATTGAGGAAAGATTATTAAATAAATGTTTAAAAAGTTAAACTTACACACAATAGAGTCAATACTCATTAGCCTCTATTATGATGATTATTGTCATAGTCAAGTTATATACAAAATGCTTTGGAAATACAGAGTAAGGAGTGGTTACACAATAGCAAGCTAGGAAACAGATTCATTTAGGACATAACACAGATTTTTAAGAGTTAGACAGATAAAATAAAAAGTAAAGGTATTCCAGGCAGAGAACAGAATAATCAAAGTAGCGGAGTCTGGAAAGGTTAAGATGTATGCAGGCAACTATGAGGAGCTGAAACATTGACTAGAGAGGCTGAAACATTGACTGTACAGGTCAATTATCAGACAATGAATTGAGAGAGTTGGTGCTGGGGGGACAGATGACTAAGTACCTTGAATGCCAAACCAGATTTGTGTTTTTCTACCGGCATAAACTTAGAAAATAGTTTGCAAAATAGGGGGGGAAAAGGTTTAAGTATATTTATATGAGTGTGTACATAAGTTTGTATTCAGATAAAGTCTGGGAGAATTATGGTGGGGACCTAAGGAAGAGGTGGGAGAGTAGGGAGAACATAATGGTTTTTATTCTATTGTATACATTTCTGTATAACCAATATTAATCAGAACGTGTTTTAGCTATGCCTGTCTCTGACAATCAACACACACACAAAATAAATTGATAATTAGTCTAATGAATGTTTAATAAATATTGAAAATGTGTTTTTCATTAAAGAAAGAAATTAGTGGTTTTCAGACTGGCCAAAAGATTTTAGAGGCATGCCCGCATTCTGCATGAATCAGACAAGGATCCGCCAAACTTTGTAGGCTGCACACTTAGGTAAAGCCTCCAAGATTATCTTGTGTGTCCACTCATTGATTTGGAAGACCCGGTGCCAGATGACAAATACAAGAGTAACAGAATTTTTTTTTCTGCCCACTCTCCACACCCTTGAAGCAAATCAATCTCTAAAAAATCTTGACCAACCCAGATGTGTCAGGAGCTCTGAAAGTTAGGCCAAGCTACAAAGTACAGTGGAGTCCTAAGAAGTGATAGAAAAGCTGAAATATAATTTAAAAAGGTTCTCTGCTTTCTGAATTTTGATCTCTATGGTACTTGTTTTGTTTTCTCTACATGAAAGAATAATAAAGGCCTCTGGGCAGATAAAAAAAGAACTAAGAAACATGATCTTAGGCAATCCACACAAAGATAGGTACCTAAAGGAAATCAGGGTTCTGCTTTTGGATGAGATGACTGTACACATTGTCATTCCCTTACCCTTAATTCATAATGTAGAACTGACTAAGATCAAAACCACAGAGGCTGGTTGAATATCTGTTACTATAGCACTGGTACGCTTTTCTGCTGTACTTTCAACTCTAATTTCCTAATCATTTTTGGTTAGGCATGACCAACAAAAGAAACTGACCAAAACATGTAATTAAATTCCATTTTAAGGTCTGCAAAATATAGCACTACCTTACAATGATGAAATACCTGGATGGTTTCTTAAAACCTTTTCCAAAAACTACATTCCATTCTAATGTAAGAGCAACAGTCATTACAAAGAATCATTCCTTTCAGTGATTTAGTTTTAAAATGGAATGACTCAAAATCTAAACTTTGAGACTCATTCGTTTAACAGTGAGTCACAGACTTACTTCCAGAATGTCCTAGGTACTGTGCTGTCTCATTTGTACTCTTAGAGATGGTGGTAAAAGCCAAGAAATGGTGACACAGCAATTTTCTGCTTTTCTTTTTTACATTCACTGAGGCACCGGAATTATGAAACTTACTTCATTTATAAAAACAATTGTAATATAATACTACAGAAAAAATTATTTTAGCCCAATATATGCAAGAGAGCCCACTTCCTAGCTGTCCTCACCCCAAGTCCACATCCTTCTTGCATACAAAATACATTCATTCCATCCCAACAACCTTAACTCATCCCAATAAACTTAACTCAACCCACAGAAGTCTTCACTCATTCTAGAATTAACTCTAAAGTTGAGAGTCTCCTCTAAGTATTATCTAAATCAGATATGGGTGAGACCCTAGGTACAGTTCATTCTGAGGCAAAATTCCTTTTTATCAGTGAACCCGTAAAATCAGAAAAGCTATGTATTTCCAAAATGCAATGGTGGGACAAATATAGGATGGACAGTCTCATTCCAAAGAGAAGAAATCAAAAGGAAGAAAGAGGTGATGGGTCCCAAGTAAATCCAAAACCTAGCATAGCAAATTCCATTAGATCTTAAAACTCTAGAATAATCCTCTTCGGCTGATGCTCTGCCCTCTGAACCCACTGAGGTAGCAGCATCACCACATGACTTTGTGGGTGGCCCACTCCTTCAGCTTGGCAGCATGCTGCCCACATGGCTCTCCAAGGTGGAGGAAGACTTGTCTCCAAGGACACACACTCTGGGCCTGTGGTGAGAGCCGTAGCCCTGATGATCTCTGAATTGCCTTTGGGGTCCTACTTTCTTCTTTTTGAAAGTATAATGTATGTTCACAGCCTTCCTTTATTCCCTCCTATTTTCTCTCCTCTAGTCCCAGTTGGCTGTGTTTCTCCTGGTATGATTCCATCTCTATGGATGGCTCTGTTCAGATGGCTGGTTATTTCTACAGTTCATACCCACACTGATCTCCTTATCAAATACAGTCAGCCAGCCACACCCTTAGTGTTCTCTTCCGAATGTACTTCCTCATTTTTTGCAATATGAACAGGGTGAGATTTTCCAAATCTTTAAGTTCCAGTTCTTTTTGCTCAACATTCTCTCTTTCGATACATTTCTTCTTTTCACACTTTACTATAAGCGGTCAGGAAGAACAAACACTTTGCTTAGAAATCTCCTCAGCTCAAGATCCAATTTCATCGCTCACAAGTTCAACCTTCCACAAAACATTAGAACGTGGACATAATTGAGCCAAGTTCTTTGCCAGTTAGTAAGAACCACTTTTTCTCCATTATACAAAAAACATATTCCTAGTTTCAAACTGAGACATCACCAAGCTGACCTTTATCACCCATATTTCTACCAACATTTTGTTCATGATTACTTGTGTATTCTATAAGATGGAAGCTTTCTCTACAGCTCTCCTCTTTTCTCTCTGAGCTCTCACCAGAATTGCCTTTTTAAAAATTTTTTTTTATTGATTTCAGAGAGGAAGGGAGAGACATAGAAACATCGATAATGAGAGAGAATCATTGATAAGCTGCCTCCTGCATGCCCACACTGGGGATTGAGCCCACAACCCCGGCATGTGCCCTGATCAGGAATCAAACCGTGACCTCCTAGTTCATAGGTCAACGATGCTCCACCTACATCAGCCAAGCCAGAATTGCTTTTTTAAAGTACCTTCATAGCAATCGGGGCTTCTTCTAGCATGCATTTTGAAATTCTTCCAGCCTCTACTCCTTATCAAGTTCCAAAAATTCCCATTTTTAGGTACTTGTTATAGCAATACCCCACTCCTCAGTACCAATTGCTGAGTTAGTCAGCTTGGGATTCTATAACAAAATACCATAGGTTGGTTGGCTCAAACCACAAACATCTATTTCTCATAGTTACGGAGGCTAGGAAGTCCAAGATCAACACATGGACAGATTTGGTGTCTGGTAACGGGCCTCTTCCTGAAACCATTTAAAGATTATCATTCAGATGTGGGGATCTCACCCGGCCCACTTCTCTAGCCTTAAATCCACCTCTGTTCCCTCTCTGCAAACTCAAGCCATATTTGCCTTCTTTCGATTGCTGAACATACCATGTTTCCTCTCATCTCATGAACTTTGACCTTGCTATTCCCTCCATCTGAACACTTTTCTACCGACTCCACTCTCTTTGCTAGGTTACATACTACTCTTTGCACTGCTCAATGCACTTTCTCAAAGTCTTCCCTGACTAGATGAGGTTCCCCTAATAAATACTTGTTGAACTGCCTAAAATTTCCCTTCATAGCTCTTATCAGACTGGTAAGTTCATGTATGTGTCTTTCCCACTAGATTGCAAATTCTTTGACATTAGGGACTGGTCTATTTTGTACACTCCTGTATCACAGGACCCAGTACAATGCCTGGAGCACAGTAGGTGTTCAGTGTCTATAGAATGAATTCCCTCTAAAAATGTTCTAGCCGTTTATGCTTCCATAAACTCATTTCTCAATACCTCTGTCAACAATAGTAAGAAAGTTATTTTAAAAGCATCAAAACTCAGTTAGATAATGAAGTTCCTGTGTGTTTGTCAGGAATGCAAAAATTATTTAAAGGTAGATTTATAATATAGGATTGCCTTGGTATGTAGATAATGAAATATGCTGGTTTCACGCAAAATTTATATACTAGCAGACTCATTCTTATTCATGGATTTAAAAATTAAACCACTTTTTCAACAAATATTTACTGAAAGCTTATCACGTGTTGGCATAAGGAAAAACATGAACAAGGCTAACATAACCCCTCATCTTAAGAAGCTTAAAACCTTTCTAAGATCAGTAAAGGTTCATCAGGCATTACCAAAAAGAGAAAATGTTTTCACACTTTTACACCACTGGAGTACAATTAATTGGACTGCACTTTGGTCATTTTGGAGTTATTTTTGTATCCTCCTTTTCCTTTGTTCTTTCACATGAAATGGATAATTTTTCTCAGGGTAGGTATATTCATCCTATTAATTTCAACCCTATTTACAACTTCCTAATATATATCCTTAAGTATCTCTTGTTGAGTTTAATGCAAATAGCCTTTACCAACTGTGTATTATAGAGAGTTTATTATTACTAAACAGAACCCTGCTCATGCTGTTCTCTCACCCAAAATTGTAACTGTCTCCAAAAGCCTAAACACGTTCGGTTGGAGTTCAAGACCCCCTCAAAAATCTGGCTTACTTCTCCCTAGATATGTTCTCTACCCTAGCCAAATCTAACTAAATACTCACCACTCTCTAAAAATATCGTGATCTTCCCTGTGTCCATGCCTTGTATGTGCACTATCCTCCTCCCATTTTATTGTGAAAGTTTAGATATCACTTAAGCTCAGATCAAATACATCTTTCATGAAACCCAAAATGATTCCTTCTCTAATTATTCATGTGTTTCACATTGTTTTATATCACAATTACTTACATAAACCTCATTTTCTTCCCAAAAACCATTATCAGTATTTAGGGAATATAATAACACCTGACTATCACAAGAAGAAGATGAAGAAAAGGATGACATAGAGGTGGAAGTGGAGGAGGAGGAGGAAAGCAATGACAAAAAAACAATGACTATGAGAGTTTAAATGGGTTTCTGATCCCTGGGGAATTTATATTTGTCATTATAAAATTATTAAATGGCCTTCAGATTATGATTAAGTTTTTCATGTAGTTTAGCTACAGGGAAGGAAAGTGCTGATTATGCTAACTTGTATACTCTAGTCCCGTGGTCGGCAAACCACGGCTCGCTAGCCACATGTGGCTCTTTGGCCCCTTGGGTGTGGCTCTTCCACAAAATACCACATGGGGCACGCACATACAGTGCGATTGAAACTTCGTGGCCCACGCGCAGAAGTCAGTATTTTGTGGAAGAGCCACACTCAAGGGGCCAAAGAGCTGCATGTGGCTCGCGAGTCGCAGTTTGCCGAGTCGCAGTTTGCCGACCATGGCTCTAGTCCATTGTCAACTATATTTTTCATTGTAAATTACTAATGAGGGGGACATTTTTATTTCTTATTATCAGTTTCAAGAGTTTGGTTAATTTTAAGTGTATCTTTAAAATAGATGTGCAAGCTAACAAAAAAATCAGGTTTTGAAATCTCCAAGGGTAAGGGCCAGGTTCTAGAGTACATTAAATTCACCTAATTAATCAATGCCACCCTGAGAGATATATGTCTCCTTTAAGGGGTAAATAACAAGAATCCCGATATTCCCTTTTGCTAGAGGAACAAGCACACCATGTATTTTTAATATTAAAATATTTACAACAATTACAGCACCTAGAACAAAGATATATACAAATTTTTAATAAAAATAGTTGGTTTTCTAAGAAATAAAATAATTAGGTTTTGTTTGTTGCTTAAAGAACAAATTAGTTCCCTATAAAAAAAACATAACTTTCTCTAGTATTGTATTTAGTGTAAATTATATTTAACATCAACATGTAGTGGAAATGCTTTATAAACAGTGAAAATTTGTTTGTCTTTTTATATTGTTTATAATAAAAGGACAGTTTATAGAAGTAACTTTACTTACTTTACTACATCTAAAAATTTTTTTCTAAATTTTTACTATAGCATCTTTTTAGTTTTACAGAACATGCAGACCACAACAGCTCTTTGCCTTCAAATAAAATACACAGCTTATTTTGTCTTCCTGCTCAAAAACCTCAAAACCAAAGAAGCTATTTAAAGGAAAAGCATAATATACATGTAGGGCATTGCTCAACAAGGAGAAGAATTTTTCTATTGTTAGTACATAGGTCTTTTAAACCTAGCCACAAACAACCAATGCTATGGCTTTGTTAGGCAGTATGTTGGTAATTGATTTGCAAAGATGAATAATTTTTATTTATGGTCAGACAAACTACTTAAGAACATTGATTTTGAAATTCTGACTGCATTTTTGCATTTTTAAAATGCACACGAAGGAACTACTGTTAGAGAAAACACCACCACAGGACTTTATCATTTGTGAGATATATGTAAAGCTAAAATCTAAAATAACAATATATTTAAACTTCAACATAATCATTTCTTTTTATTGATATTTACCACCAAATCAATGAACAAGCAACAGCTGTCAATTGTCTTCTAAAGCCTGATCTAAGAGAAAGTGGAGCGAGAGGTCATATTGACTCTTCTTCTGATTTAATGGAACATCACACTATACTGTCTTATTAACAGAATTGACTATAACTCCAATTAGACACATTTCCATAGGACTGATCATAGTCAGAATTTATTAATCAACTGTTAATTTTTCTCAGTCAGAAAAGAAAAGAATTTTTTAATTCTTTAGTACCTAATGAGCTACTAAGTGATAAATGCCTCAAATGCCCTTTGAGTAGTTTTATGTTATCAACAAGGATCTACAGTGTTACCAAAGACTTCACATGTCCCATAGTCACTTATTCTAACATTCTAAGTGTAAAATTTTCTTATATCTAATCTAAATCCTTCATGCTACAGGTTAAGTTGATTACTTTTTGCTTGACCTTCAGTGAAGATTAAGAACATCTGGTCTCCACCCTTTATGCATAAATTAAATACCTCTTCTCTTCTCTAGAATAATAATAATCTCTACTACTTAACATTTTTTCATTTAGGTTTCTTTTTCAACCCTTTAATCATCTTTGTGGTCCTCCTCTGAACTTTCTCCAAGTTCACCATGTCCTTCTTAGTGGTAGAGCCCAGAACTCAAAACAATGCTTTCATAAGGCTCTGACCAGTGACAAGTACAATGGGAAAATTATCAAGTTTCCTACATTCTTGATTCTTATTTATGTGACCTTGTGCTGTGTTTGCTTTAACCACAACCGTACATTGTTAACTCATACTAATCTTATTATTCCCTTACTGCTAAGGGGATTTCCAACTCTACTTAAATATAGTCAGTTACTCATTTTTGGGATTTTTGCTATTTTTCCTCTCTAACCATACTGCATTACATTTGTCCCTGACTATATATATATTTCATTATCCTATTTTCTACCCAATATTCCAATTTGCAAAATTATTTTAGTCTAACAAAAATAATGTGAACCTGGCTGGTGTGACTCAGCGTCGACCTATGAACCAGGAGGTCATGGTTCAATTCCTGGTCAGGGCATATGCCCAGGTTGCAGGCTCGATCCCCAGTAGGAGGCATGCAGGAGACAGTTGGTCAATGATTCTCTCTCATCATTGATGTTTCTATCTCTCCCTCTCCATTCCTCTCTCTCTAAAATCAATAATAATATTTTTTGAATAATAATAATAATAAGATGAGCCCTGTATGATATAGCTCAGTTGGTTGGGGCATTATCCTGTACACCAAAGGATTGTGGGTTCGATTACTGGTCAGGGCACAACCTAGATTGAGTGTTAGATCTCTGGTCAGGGTGTGACAGGAGATTATCAATCGATGTTCCTCTCTCACATTAATGCTTTCTCTCTCTCTTTTCTTTATCCTTCTTGCTAAAAAAAAATATCAATAAACATCCTAGGGCAAGAATTAATAATAATAATGTGATATAAGGCATCGATGCCTCTTATCATATTTTTCTCCCATTCCAACTGCCAATAATTTATTAAGAATATTAGAACACTTAGTCATTGCATGTCTACTAGTATAAGAAGGGTTTAAGTGTTCTAGAAAAACTGAGTGCCGGAATTCATTACCCTCTGAAAAGGCATGGTTATGACTGTGGAGGCCTTGCTAAATTTGCTCCATCACTTTCAGGTCCCAGCCCAACATGAACAATCTCAAGGACTAGAGGGTATAAGGTAGGAATAACCAAAATGCTTCCAAAATTTCTGAGTCTCAAAGAGCTAGATTAAAAATTTTCCAATATATTGACCAGTTTTCTTTGCAGAAAACAATGAAAGCTTGTAGGATCACAGTATATTATAACTATTTGAGTTACCTTGCTCTACTAGTTCTTCTATTCTGTCAATATCTAAACAAGATTTGTTTGAGTAAGTTTACTGATAAGTATCAAAAAAGCATTTTAATAATAACCTGATTATATGTGAAGCTATGCCAGATAAAATACCAAGGAAGTTAAAAATGACCTGGTTTCCACTGTGTGGGAACTAGATATTTAAACATTACTAACATGAACATATATATAGCCATACAAAATCCATCAAGTTATCTATTGCTATCACACAGACATGAATTATATATCATACATAGTTCAAGAGTAAATGCGCTTAAGAGATGGAAGACAAGGATCAGTACCTAACTGCCATGGAGAAAAAAGTAATCATGGTGTTCTATACTCCCTATGAACAAAAGTGTTCCAGCCAGCTTTTAAAAATATCTAGTGAAGTCTAATATCGCTCTCTACAAAGATGTTTATAAGTGAGAAAACAAGAAACAAAGTTCTATTGTTTAATGGTAACCAAAAGAGGAAGTGAAAATGACTAAACATATTAGAAAGATGGGCATACAGTCAGTGGTTTAAATCAGTGAAATTATTAGCCACAAAAGAAGCAAATAAAAGAGAATGTCTAAAATAAACAAACGAAAAAATTGTCATAAAATCATATTATTTAGAAATAGAGATAAATGCCAAGAAATAGCATCAGGGAAGGGATGGGGAAAGAGATTGTTGCTTATTACTCTAATAATATATTATTTTGGTGTTAAAAAAAATTCTGTTCTACGCAAGGTTGATTAAAACACAACCCATGGTCAAAAGAAATTTAGAATAGATTAGATGACAACAATATAAATAAATATTAATATAAGGCAGAGTATTCAATAATCATAGGAAGCTATTAATGGTTTTTCTTAGTTTAAAAATGTACAGGAGTTTCCAGGTACACTATATATAATTGCTATTCTCTTATAATTCATTTGTGTATACATGAAACTTAGAATCTCTCTTTTTTTAATAGTTGATATTATTTTTATTACATGGGACATCATGGAAACCAGAATATCATTATATGTTAATAACAGTAACATTGGAAATGGAAAAGCAGTACATACATTTAATAACTACCAATGTTTCTATAGAAATTATACCGGGACATCCTTAACTTGGAGCAGAATATATATAATACAATGGTTCTCCAATTTTAGCCTGCATCAGAATTACCCAGAGGACTTGTTAAAATGGATTGCTTAACTCAAACCCCACAGCTTCTGATTCAGCAGGTCTGCAGCAGGGCCCAATAATTTGTATTTCTAATAACTTTCCAGTTAATGCACAGGCTGCTAGTCCAGCAGTCAAACTTTGAAAAGCATTTATAGAGAAATTTTAAAAGTTCAAGTTCACTGCAATATTGTTTTTTGAAATACATAACATGTGTCTACTTAATAGACTTATGGTTCTTCAAAAACACCAGTCAGTTTTAACCGAGAGGCCAATTTGTGAACTGAATACATAAAATGTGTATGCCTAATATATCTATGGTTCTTCAAAAAGACAGTTTTAAATCAGAGGCCAATTTATGAACTGTAAAGAAAGAGATCAAAAGAAATTAGTGCAGCCGAAACTGGTTTGGCTCAGTGGATAGAGCGTTGGCCTGCGGACTGAGAGGTCCCAGGTTCGATTCCGGTCAAGGGCATGTGCCTTGGTTGCGGGCACATCCCCAGTGGGGAGTGTGCAGGAGGCAGCTGGTCGATGTTTCTCTCTCATCGATGTTTCTAACTCTCTATCCCTCTCCCTTCCTCTCTGTAAAAAATCAATAAAATAAAATAAAATAAAATAAAATAAAATAAATTAGTGCCAGGGAGAAAATAGAAGCTATTCCTTTTATGTAGAAGACTCATCTTTTTTTTTAATTCTTTATTGTTTCAAGTATTACATATGAATCCCTTTTTCCCCATAGACCTCTCCCCACTTATTCCCACCCCCAGCCCCAGCACATGCCCTCACTCCCCCTACTGACTGAGTCCTTGGGTTATGCTTATATGCATGCATACAAGTCCGTTGGTTGATCTCCCACCGCCCCTCCCCCCCCACACACCCTCTCAGCTCCCCCCCCAACTCCCACCCCGCCCGACTTCCCCTGGAAACTTAGCATCTCTTATCTTGATTCCACTTCCAATTAAAAAACAGGGTAACATTGCTATCATCAGTTGAAGAATGCTGTCTTTCAAATAATCTTAGTGATAATAAGTAGTTAAACTACTTCTCATAGCCTGAAAGACTCTAAATCAGCCGTGGGCAAACTACGGCCCGCGGGCTGGATCCGGCCCGTTTGAAATGAATAAAACTAAAAAAAAAAAAAAAAAAAAAAAAAAAAAAAAAAAAAAAGACCGTACCCTTTTATGTAATGATGTTTACTTTGAATTTATATTAGTTCACACAAACACTCCATCCATGCTTTGGTTCCAGCCCTCCGGTCCAGTTTAAGAACCCATTGTGGCCCTCGAGTCAAAAGGTTTGCCCACCCCTGCTCTAAATGATCTGGCCTTGCCTATCTCTTCAGTACTATGTTCCTTCTCACTCATCATGAACTGACCACAATGACCTACTTTCCCAAACATGCAAGTCTTATTTCAACCTGAGGATTTTTCCCTAGATCTTCAAATGAATGATTGAAACTTACCCTATTGGTATATATCTGCATTCCATAATCAGTGCCATAGTAACAACAGGCTTAACATTATATTGTTATCTACAATGCATGTAGTGGCCTAAAACATTGCTTGTATTAAAGAATTGGCTTAAAATACATGACATTTGTATAAAATGTTAATAGTACCCATAGAAATTTTCCCACTTAGACCTCACAACAACCATCATGGTATAGGAACCAAAAAGGTATTATTTTCATTCTATGCTTGAGTAAACTGAGATTTACAGAAGTTAAATAACTTACCTAAAACCATATGGTTAGCAAGTGCGATTCTAATCCACCAGTTTTGAAAAATAGTGTATTGTCCTTATCATTTGTTGAAGGTAACAAAAAGAAAACTTTTACTTTTGAAAGGGAGGAAATTTGAAGATTCTTGTCCCCAGGGTTTGAATCACTATGGAGCACTGTGTAAACATGAATTGTCACTATTCTTTAGTTACTAGTTAAATAAAATGACTATGATATGGCCATAGCCGGTTTGGCTCAGTGGATAGAGCATTGGCCTGTGAACCAAAGGGTCCTGGGCAAACAATTGATGTGTTTCTCTCACATCGATATTTCTCTCTATCTTTCCCTCTCCCTTCCACTCTCTCTAAAAATCAATGGGAAAATATCCTTGGGTGAGGATTTAAAAAAAAAAAAAATTATGATATTTGCCAATAATTAACATTTGGAAAATGCTTAAATGGTCTTAGATTAAAAATTGTGATGTTACTCAAATTCCATATATGTGTGTATTTATTCATTTATTCAGCAGATAACTAATGAGAACCTCCCACGTGCTGGGTACTGCTCTAGGTTCGGTGAATACAGCAGTGAACAAGATACATAAGGTTTGTATATCTTTGGCTCTTTACTTCTAAAGGGAGTTAGTTTCCTATGACAGATCTGAGTAATGTGAATTTTAATACTGTAAATATTAGAGCAAAAATATATGCAAAATAACTCAAAATCTCTATGGAAGAATATTTAATCCTTTTCTTTCATTCAATTATTAAATGTTAAAAGTAATAAGTAATTAAATAATGTAAATTTACTTCTTTGGGAAAACCTAATAGGAAATATTAAGCCACTAAATATTTAATTTTATTCAACTAATTTATTTATAACTAGTTTACTATTTATTATGTATGTCAGACATTCTATCAAAATTCTTTTGAGCACCTATAATATACCAGTAAATATATAAAAAATATTCTAAATTTTAATAAAAATGTTTTATCTCTGTGAGATAATTTAGAAACTTTATGCTACATATGACTAATACGTATATAATCTCACTGTCCTTTTTGGACTAGTTTCAAATGCAATGTTAATAACTCCTTCCAAACATGTTCTAATTTTCTTGCCTTTTATCTCTTCTACCATCTTTCTATACAAATATGACAAATGCAAGATTCACCTCATCCAGGAAGCATTTTCTGCTGACTCTTCTGTTGATCTCTTTTGAGCTCCAGATGCACTTTAACTATCAGTTAATTACATATTACTCTATAATTTTTCACTGTTCCTTTTTCCATTTAATTTTATCTTTCCAACTAGTTTGTAAGCCTACTGAGAGCAGAGGCAACGATTTCTACTACTTCTGTATCCTTCTTAACAAGGTTCCAGCATTGATTCCAGTTCTAGAACCATACCACCCCTCACCTACTTGTATAACCTGTTTTCTCAGCTTTAAAATGGGGGAAATAATAGTAACTACAGCTCCTAAAATTGTGGATAAACTTGGGTACATCATATATGCTGTACATATTAACACAATAAGTTTTTCATAAAATGTTATCGATGCTCTATTATTGCTTTTGTTAATATGAGTAAATATTGGTGAACCGAGTAGATTAATCCCACCCAGTAGTTAATGGGAATTGGTCTTTTGCAATTATGTTTCATAATACTAGCAACTTCTTTTTCTTTCATCTCTTTATTAAAACTTAATCACAAATTCCAGATTGCACATCAGTAAACTGCATAACTTAGCAATAACAATAACTCTTTTACTAAAGATTATGAAGCAATTAACAATATCCTACTTTCTGTAGATTCCCACTTAATTAAAGGCACAAAGCAGACACTGAAAGATGGTATTTGCAGTATTATAACGTGACTAATCGAAAGCTGGGAGCTGCCTCACAGTTTATTCAGAATCTTCAACCAGGCTCTTCTTGGAGGCTGCTAACTAAGAAGTTATTAGCCTAATGTAGTTAGGATAAATGAAGTGTCAGGAAAGGTTTTGCGGCAAGTATGAAGGCCTATTTGGCTGGTAAATTTTCCCCATCTGCCAATTTAAAGAGTCCCCAACCTTTCTTCCAAAAACACTATTCTTTTAGTCTTGTGAGCACTGTAAAAGTAGTCAACTTTTTAAAAGAATAGTTATAAATCAAATTTGAAATCCCCAAAGTGCTCTTGCTGTTTGTTGGCCAAATCTAGTATATCTTCTAATTTTTTCCTCTCATTCCTTGCCACTTACATTGCTTCCAAGACTAAAAATTTTTCTGAGCAAAAATTCTAATGGCCATTCTTGTGGATTCATCATTATCCAAGGGTGTGTAGCAATGTGATGTGGTGATGTTCTGTCACAAACTCATCGTAATTGATGTGAATATCAACATGAGTAAAATGTGAAAATGAATCATTGTGTGAATACTTTTAAAATGTGATGACAATAATATGTTAAAACTGTACAAAGGCAAGGCAATAATCCAAGGTGGGGACTTTTTTTTAGACATGATTGTACTCTCACCAAAGAATCATTATGGCAAAAGGAAAATTGAACTGTGAGACCCACATCTGGTATTACTGAACCAAGAAAAAAAAAAGCTTGACCAAAGTAAAGACAGTCTTTTCCTCACTCAAATCAAATTCCTTCTCCAAATCCATCTTCAGCTGTCATGGCTCTTAGCCACTTCGGTTTCACAAATAGTGACCACTTTCAGAGAAAACACAAAGCCACCTTGAATAAATAGCACTGGGTTTTACTCTACCCAGGGGAAATGGTAAAACAAAGAGTAAACAAGAGAAATCAAACACCCTCTCTAAAGTTTGGCCATGGTATTTTAATTCCATTAATATTATCAGCATCATTTTAATCAAATTTTTAGAGTTTGTGTTAGTATTATAATAGGACTAAGAACGTGTTTAGTAAAATTAATAATGCAACTCTTCAGGTATGAGGTTATTTCAGAAAATATGTCTAGAATGCATCATTGTGTCATACATTGGATTATATTTCTTGTTTATTTTTTAAATTGCTTCCTTCCACCCTCTAATTTTATTGTTCATTCCTCACTCCTGCTATAACACAAGAACACACACATTTATACAGTAAACTGATGCGAAGAAATCATTCATGTTAGGAGATTTTTTTTTTATACCAGGGCTCTTACTTTTAGTAGATATATTTTTAGCTTACATTTAAATGATTAAAAATTTACACCATTTCAGGTTTTGTCAATGTATCTCATGCATTCAAGTCATCAATATAGTTGTTTTGCAAGCTTGGCAATCAGAAAAATACAAGGAATCACAAAAATATTAGGTGAAGACACAGATATATCTAATAACCCACTAAAATATTAACAATTACAAATATTTTATCTTGAAAATAAAACATTTTTGTAGGTCTCTTACTAACTAGCTGTCCTCAAAAGAAGGAGCCCTGGTCTCGGCAAATAGGAGAACTGCCTGCCTCCCCTTAGTGGTCGTGGTGTAACACTTATGACTCTACAATCTGATCAAATGAAAACCGCTATTCCTTCCCCCTTTGTTTAACTCAGAAGCATATTCCATAAGAATGGAAGGCATGTGATACGAAAGGAGGACCCAAAAACAGGACCCTACCTCCCAGAGTCCAGACAGCAGCTGGCTAGCCCCAAGGAGCCATGCTTTTCAGTTCTTGTTTTTGAGAAAATATTTTGCACCTTTTCTTGTTCAGCATTTAATATCTTTTGTTTATATGCATTTTCATCGCAGCCAAGGATCCCCTCTGCGTATGTCTCTTCAAATTAATTCAAGCCAGTGGACACCATAGGAACATTTATCACTTTGTTCAAACTCTATCTTGCTGGGGAAAGTGGAATTTATTAGGGATTTTAAGTTCCAGCTAAATATTGTTGCAGCTGCTCCCTGAAGTTTTAGGATATGTTAAAATTGTGTGTTTTGGAGAATGAACATTGAAGGTGTTCGGCTTTCTACCTCTGCTTTCCTTCCATATCTCAACTCACTTTTACTTAGCTTTTTATTTTATTTTATTTTATTTTATTTTATTTTTTTTATTGCTTAAAGTATTACAATTGGTATTACATATGTGTCCTTCCCCCCCCCCCCACCCTTGACAGTCCCCTAGCCTCCCCTATCCCCCAAGCTTTTTATTTTAAATGAAGATACCACATATTTTTCAGGAGTGATAAGATTCTTTAAGAAATAGCCTCTAATGCAGACTGGCATCTGCGAACTGGTTTTAGCAAAGAGTTTGCTGTGGGATGTGAAGGAGTGAAGGTAAAGAAGAAGATGAGGGTCAAACAAATAATAAAAGCATCATTAACAAAACGTCTTGCACTTAAAATTATGTATAAATGACTGCATGTGTTATAATTATTTGGGAAGCAATTAGATAATATGAATTTGTAAAAAAAATTAATGAAATTGTGAATTTTAAGGCAATATTATATTTGTAATTCAAAAGTGTTCTTATTTCATTCACACATTAAGAGTTTGCCATTACAACGCACTATGGCCTAGTCCTTTAATCCAGAGACCTAAGAAAAATGGTGAATGTTGTGATGTTCAGAGAAGAAAATATGTTCTTGAAGCAACTCCAAGTTTATCTATTTCATCTATAGAAGTTGCTAAAATGTACCCTTAATGCTTTATCTCTTTTATAAAATGTCTCATATTTTTAATGTCTTATACTTTGCTGGTCTAATGCCTCTCTAAATTGAGCTTTTAGAAAGTGTTGATCTTATCATCTCTCTACCATGTAAGCTCTCCTAAGAACTTAGTTAATTCTATGGGTCCTCAATAGCGATTTGCAAATAAAGAGTATAATGTATTTCACCAAGTACAGTGGCATCACTCTATTATGGGACCATCTATAAGTGATTCAGGAGGGCCATAAATATGAATCTCATCGAGAAAAAGTGGAAGCTGGCATTAAAAACAAAAACTACAGGCTAGAGAGAAAAAATTTAGTAAGAACAAGATGGCTTAAAATAGTTTATACAAACATGAAGTGAGTTTTGTTTGGATTCTAAATTTGCAGTGAATTTATAACCCATCCTGCTCCAACATTCCTCTTTATAAGATGTACAATTATGCTGAATGTCTCGGTATTCCAAAGACACTCAAATAGCCTCCTCTACCATCCACCTTAAAAGAAAACCGTTTAAATATATACGTAAGTTTGGTACTCAAAGTTCAGTACCAATACCACTTCATAGAACCAGGCACCTCAGTTTCAACCTACAAACTCCCAAATTGTTTCCATTTCTACACCACTGCAACTAACAATCCTGCCAGATTGCACAAAACCATTCAGTGGTTTTGTCTGATGTGGAAAAAATCCATGAGGGACTAGGAGGTACCACCAAAATCATGCCAGGATAAAGATCTAAGTCGGTTTGGGCTAGAGATTGGTGCCTTAACCCAATGCATCACCTTACTTCCATGCTCTATCTTTTTGAGTGAGAATGATTTTTACCATGGTAATTTTGTATTTGTCACTCTAAACAACTGTTCTGTATGAAGTAGTGGTAGTGTGCCCGAAGGAATTGTTCTGGTAGATTTTTTAAATAACTCATTTTTATCATGTTAAAACTTTGGCTGCAGCCCAGCCGGCATGGCTCAGTGGTTGAACATCAAACTATGTAACAGGAGGTTATGGTTTAATTCCTGGTAAGGGCACATGCGGGAGTTGTGGACTCGATTCCTGGGTGTGTGTGTATGGGGGGGGGGGGGGGGGGCGGGGTAGGCAGCAGCCAATCAATGATGATCTCTCATCATTGATGTTTCTCTCTCTCTCTCCCTCTCCCTTCCTCTTTCTCAAATCAATTTTTTTTAAAATTTGTAAAACTTTGGCTGCATAATGATCAATATATTATAAAATGAGATGTGGTTGGCTGAAGAAACACTAAACTAGCCTGTCAGGAGGTGTGAGTTCTAGTCCTGATACTACTAGCAACTAGTTACATTCCCTTTGACATGTTATCTCACTGTGCTATAATCTTCCCATACTGGCCTCCTCAACTTCACAGCATTGCGAAGAAAGCCAGATGAAATATGCAACATAAACAGCAGAGTATTTAATGAGCTTAATAAACAATCAGAGTTAATAAAATAACTTCATTTTTGCTTTTTTACCCAAAGAAAATTCTGTCATAAATATTATTAGTCCTCTAGAAATAATTATCTAAGGCTAAGTATATATTTTTCTGAGACTATTTCCTTAAAAAATCAAATCTAACATAACACACTGCTTAAAATCATAATCTATAGATATTTATTATATGAATTCAACAATGGGAAATAGAGCTTAAAGAGAGCACTTCATTCTTTCAGATGAAAGTTATCATAATAACAGGAATTACTGAGCTCAATTCTTTCAATCATAATTTTCTTCTCTCTTGCTAAGCTTTTATTAACTTCAGGAAAGATTTCTGCATTCAGTGAAGGGAGAGACAAATAGAACTCAGTCTATAATTTTCACTTCAGGAGAGAAGCTTTTAGAACCAAATTGAGCTATCCTATTTCAGTAGAGAATTTTTTTTAAAAGGAAACTCATAAATCACTGAATAAAAACAATTTGGTTCTGAATATTTGGCATCAAAGAATGTAGAAGCAATATGTAACAAACCCTGTTTATCTAAAATCCAACAGGTAATTAAAACAATTAGCATTTGCCCTGGCTGGTGTGACTCAGTTGATTGGAGTGTCATCCCATGCACCAAAATGTTGCCAGTTTGATTCCAGATCAGGGCACATACCTAGTTGCATTTTCTATCCCTGGTGAGAGCACATACAGGAGGCAACCAATCAATGCTTTTCTCATCTCTCTCCCCCCCCCCCCCCCCCCCGCCTTTAAAATCCGTAAAACACATCCTCAGATGAGGCTTAAGACAACAACTAGCATTTTTCCATGGTACTATATAACAGATGAAATTTATAAAGATGTATTCAAGACAATGCAAGAGCCTGTCAGGGTTTCTGATTAATCATATATTAAGTTATATACAAAGTAATGCTTATATTAGGTATTTATTGTGCTCTAGTTCTGTGAATACATACTAATACATGGATATAATATTTTCATTCTCATGTAAATAAAATACCTAATTATCTATCTTTTGGGGGGAAGAATAGTATGTTACTGATATAATTTCAACAGAAACTCCTTCAAATGCTGGTTTTTCTATTTTCTTAGTTTTAAGTCAATATGGTGAAACACTAAGATGGCTTAATCTATGGCCAACAGGTTGTAACTAGAGCTTCAACCACTTTTGTGCTAAAAAATATGTATATTTCCCTTAGGCCTAGACTGCAAATAACACAATTTGGGGAAATTTTAAAGTTAGCATTAGCAAAGTTAAAGAAAATTTTTAGCTTAAACATCAGTATTTAAAATCCTTATCTTTCCCCAAAAAAATATTTCCTGGCAAGATTATTTTTAATTCATTTCAGACCAATACTTATTCCTCTCTTTGGCACTGAGTGTTTGAACATCTTGGAAATGCATTTGAGCTTATTTTACTATTATTGACTCCTTTCATCAAATCTAAAAGGGGGTTATACATAATCCACTAAATGAAAACAGTTTTTGGAAGCATTACTTAGTGGACTTCTATGCTGTGTAACATATTCAATTAAGGGTAAGAGACTTTTAAATAATCTTTAGGGAAAACTACCTGCCAAACAACACAATGTTCATATTAAGAAAATTATCTTTGGGATTTATAATTTCAAATCAAAATAAATCATCAACTATTGAGAAAACGATTTTATGTCAAATAGAAATGTTAACATCATGAAAAGCTTGTACCTATCTATGAATCATTTAAAAATCGTCCCAAAATATTTCAATTTGATCTAAGCCATAACTTAAAGTTCCAAGCGCCAACAGAGAGCTACCTCTACTACCAATTATGAACTTAGCAAAGTTGAAGTGTAGAAAGTACACGGAGATGTGACCAGGACTCTGGTTTTTCTGAATGCCTGTCACCTTGCCAAACACAGTTCACCATCTAAGAAACCAAACTCTCTGTGTTTGGAAGGGGCATAAATAATCCTCAATTTGACTACAGGATATGGTTCTCTCTCTTCAAATATTGATGTGAAAGGCTTTTGGCTACGTACAAGGACTATTTATCCCTGGAGAAACTGCAGCTGTGAGAGTTGACCTCAGCCTTCTAAGACCAAAAGATTCTGTCTGGGAAACGGACCGGCTGATTATCAGAGTGAGGCAGAATAAAAGGCCTCAGTCTTTGGAGCTTCGTCACTGAATAACGGCGCTCTTTTAGTGTTCTTAAAATCTCACGGAGCTCCGCCATGTTGCACAACTCCGGAGGATCACACTCAGTGGATAATCGTGTGCCCCTGGAGTCTGGAAATTTAGCCTGCTAGCACCTTCATTAAAGCTCTCGTGCTCCCTGGCTAAGTTCCTAAACGTGGAATCCTGACTTATTTTGATACAGTCTACCTACTGTAGATAAGCTGCTCAGATCAGAAATTCTGCTTAACTTCCATTGAAATCAAAATAATTGATCGTCCATGGGAAATAATACAATGTGACAAAAAGACCACTGGAACCAGGAGATTGACCATTTATTATATGCCTCAGATCACTCATCTATAGATCAGAGACAATAATATAAACATGCCTTAGAATTATGATAATAACCAGAAAATATGCCAGAGTGCTGCCTGTCAGCTGAATACAGTATGTACATTATGTGTAAATAAATAAATTTTTAAAAATATATTTTATTGATTTTTTACAGAGAGGAAGGGAGAGGGATAGTGAGTCAGAAACATCGATGAGAAACATCGATCAGCTGCTTCCTGTATGCCCCCCACTGGGGATGTGCCCGCAACCAAGGTACATGCCCTTGACCGGAATCGAACCTGGAACCCCTCAGTCCACAGGCCGACGCTCTATCCACTAAGCCAAACCGGTCAGGGCTAAATAAGTAAATTTTTAATATAAAGGTCTTCTCAATATTAACTGAACACAGCATTGGTAAGTAAGTTATTTGGAACAGAATTTCTTTTTTTTTTTTTTTTTTTTTTTTTTTTTTTTTAAATATATTTTATTTTATTGATTTTTTACAGAGAGGAAGGGAGAGAGATAGAGAGTCAGAAACATCGATAAGAGAGAAACATCGGTCAGCCGCCTCCCGCACATCTCCCACTGGGGATATGCCCGCAACCCAGGTACATGCCCTTGACCGGAATCGAACCTGGGACCCTTCAGTCCGCAGGCCGACGCTCTATCCACTGAGCCAAACCGGTTTCGGCTGGAACAGAATTTCTGAGGGTCTATTTGTCCTAAGGACCATATTTAGGTGTCTTTTTTAGATTATCATAATTTATGTAAAATTAGCTCACATCTGAATTAGAGAAGCATGCGATGTAACTTCTTACTACAAGATGGAATAAAGATTATTATATCATAATACACAAGAGTGTATTTGCCTGCCAACTGTTTCACTTAGGTACAGACATTTTAGCACTTTAGAAATTTAATACAATAAATCTTAAGTTTCAGGGAATGAACATTCCTATATAAACAAATGCTAGCAGATAAGTTTCTGCTTCTGTTTTTGAACTTCATAGTTATCGAATGAAACCAAAAACATCCCCTTGGATGCCATTGGCACAAAGTAATCAACTAAATTTAAAAAAAACAAAAATCTGTATGTTCCAGGTTTAATAAACCAGATCATTTCATCAGATCTCAGATAAACTTATTCTAAAACTAACTTAAAGAAAACACAACTAACTTCTAAATGCAATCTCCCCCCAAAAAAGGGATACAACACCTTTACTATTACATAAAGGTAGATGTGAGAATTATTATTCAGAGAACCCTACACCAATTAGTTTAAGTTACTATTGGTAATGGTAAAAGTATAAAATTACTATCTCTATATTTTCTTATTATGTCTCCACAATTTCTGATTATGTTTTAAAATAGCCAAAGAGGACGGAGAAGAGTTAAGGAATAAGAAAATGCTTAATACAGAAATTCTACCAAAATCTACCAGTGAGATTTGAATCCATGTAAGGAATACTGCCGGGAGCCGGTCCATCCTTGCTGTTTCAAGGGACCTGGCATATATGGCATATGGTTCTTAATATGTTTGCTCACCTTCTTGGCGCTGTGTTTTAACCAAGGTCACCTCTCAGAGAAAGGTTGAATCCCCAGGTAGGGATTTTCCCCTGAAGTTAGGGAGGGAATAAAAACCCCTCAACTAAGTGCTAGGCGGGTAATTAATCCCTTTAACTACGAACAATCATGCTTAAACTACATAATCTTTTCTCCCTGGAATGGAGATAAGAAACGCCCTAACCTTTGTAATAGAGATTGATAGGATTGAATCAACTGGTATAAATACAGTTGTAACAAGACAGAAACACTCAGAACTTAGAACAGAATCAAGAAGACAGAATCTACACGGAGCCTAGAGACAGAAGAACTTTGCTGGAGAGAGCATGCCGGAGGATCCTGGAGAGGGACTGGCCTCGGAGCCTAGAGACAGAGCCTAGCGGGAGAACATGGCAAGGGATCCTGGACTGAACCTGACTACAGAGATTGGCAGGAGAACCTGACTGGAACCTGGACACTGAACCTGACTGGAGAGCCTGGACAGAACCTGGCTGGAGAACCTAGCGAGGGAACATGGCTACAGAACCTCGCTGGAGATCCAAAGCAGAACCTCTCTGGAGATCCGGGCTAGAGATCCTGGCTAGGTTGCTGATCAACTGAACGCTGCCTCCATGTCATTCCTTCTTCGCCGACTCCGTCCACGCCTTTGGGGACCCCTGGACCTGCTGGGGCTGGACCCCGGCAGAATACATGAACCAAAAAGTTAGTCACCATGTCCCTAGCAGCTTAGTAAAATGATGCTTCATCCACTACTGATTATTTTGGCTTTGTGGATTACACTTCAAAAACTGTCACTCTGCTATGTAAGAACTGTGAGACTCTTGTCTATTAAACTAATGTGTCCGTTTTAATCTAGTTTCATCAAAATCCATGTTCCTAAAGTTATATTACTGATCCCATATTCTCACAAGCAGGTCACAGATTTAAAGTCCAGATTATTCTAAGTGTTAAATCAGTTCAACCTAAATTCAGTCCATCTGACTGCTGTTCTTATAGTCAATACCAGTTCTTGAGGCTAACACATGCCTGTCCCCAGCCACATTCAGTAGTAAAGCATCTCTGTGCTATAAATACTGTAGCTTCTGGATGACTTTCAGGGAAAGGCCAAAGAAAATAAATTATAGTAGTCTATCCCAGAGGCAAAAAAAAAAAAAAAAAAAAAGGCTTGAATAACAACCAAGACAGATTCTCTCCTTTTTAAGTTTCTATTCCAAGAAAAAGAATGGGGGTTGGAGGTGGGGGAAGGGGGAGAATCTCCTTTAATATAAACCAGTCAATGTAGAGCCAGGACAAGGGGATGGAGAATTATGCCTGACATCAGAATCCTCCAAAATATTACAAAGTTAATTATGGAGCTGTACTAAAATTACTATTTCCATGAACAAATTAAATTAAAAACTAGAAACACTGGGTGATAATTCGCTATTATTCAATATTCAGCGTATGCAGAATAATGTTATAAATGAATGATGTAACAGATTTAACTGTGTCTGAGGAGGTAGGGGAGACTCAGGTGAAGCCTCCGTATTAATCTTAAAAAATTAAAAAATAAATCTTTCAGTTGGAATAAGTGACCTTTAATAGTCCAACTCCAGAGGCTTAAACGAGAACTTTTATCAAGTAGACCTTGCCTTACCGTGGGGAATATTGCTAAAACTGTAATGTAAAACTAAAATGTATACAGTAAGTCTAGCCTTTCCAGCGGTGATGACCTCCCCATGACATATGCCTCTCGCTAAGGACCTCCTTCCTCCCTCTCCAGAAGAGAAGAGGAAACATAAGAGGCGCCTGGTGCAGAGCCCAATTCCTACTTCATGGATGTGAAATGGCAGGGCCCTGTAAAATCACCACCATCCTGAGCTATGCACCAAGGGTAGTTCTGTGCTCCACGGTCCTCTGTCAACTGACAGGGGGAAAAGCAAGTCTCCCAGAGGACACTCCTTCAAAAGGAAGCAGCACTAAAAACACCCCGAATCAAGGTGAGTGGGGAACCATCCCACTAAACACATTTGGAAATAAAATAAAATGTATATAAGTCTGATTTTCCCATAGTTACCATGTTAAGTTAGGTTTGGAGAATGTACTTCCCAACTGCTGTCAGGTCTCAGGGGTCAGTCCTCTCGGTCGTATAGATAACCTCGCCCGAGATCACACCCCAAGAACCCCCCTTACTCCAACCTGGAACAGCTCCAAAAAGCCTCCCCATGGCCTTGGTGGAGGCCTTTGTTCTGACTGCATCACAACCCTACTTCCCCTTCTGGCCAATCCCGCTTCCCTCCCCACCCCCACAAGTATAAACCCCAAAAGTTCTCACAAACACCCCACATATTAATCCTGCTTCCTGGGGGACCAATCCGTAATTGTTGTAGATAAATTAAACAGAATTATATATATAACCAACCATATAAAATTCTATTTAGGATCAGACTGTATCATATCCTATTGCAAACATTCTTTTTCTTAATTCAGGATTTATTTTTATTTTTTAAAACACAATCAAAGGATGAAAGTCTTCTTCTTTAAAGACCATTTTCAGAGGGAAGGTGGGGAGGGTGTGTGGGTGGGAGGTAATCAACCAAAGACTTTGTATGCATAGCCCATAGACACAGACAATAGGATGGTGAAGGCCTGGGGCAGGGGGCGGGCTGGAGGGGGTCAATGGGGCAAATAGGGGGACATATGTAATACTTTCAACAATAAAGATTTTTTTAAAAAAAATTTCAGGCCATTTTCATTCACCATGAAATTGAAATTCAGAAGGTTTAGAGGGCTATAATTTGAAAGGAAAGAGTTAATAAAGATAAAATGGAAGGACACTTAACTGTTTACAGTTGGTTGGTCCTAGTATGTTGGTCCTTTGCCTCCTTATTCTAATTTCACATTTCCCTGTAGTAAATGTGGTTATCAGAAATAAATTTAAGAGGTAGGATGTCTTTTACTTATTTAAGCTATCATTTCACCAATAACAGGATTTATTTGGGATCCTGATGTCATTTGAAGCACATCTGCTTTTAGACTGCAAAGACCAACTCAACTGGGCTGGAATGTATTCATCTTGAATGTTTTATCACTTGTTGCTTCATGGTACCACTCAGTACATTTCACTGCCTCTTTCCCTTGCCTTCCTGTACGATAGGGACTAAACCCTATGATACTCTCAGGCACGTCGCACAATTCTAAACAACAAGATGCAGGCAGAAGGCCCTGGTGAGGACTGCCTTTCTTTGTAGGGAGTAGGAGGAAATCTCACAAAAATTGAATTTTTAATTCTTCTTTCTGCCTGGAAAGTACATATAAATGCCTGGAAATGTGGCAGCTGTATTGGGGCTGAAGCCACAAGAAACAGAATGAAAACCAGGCGCTAAGTGTAGCAGAGTGGCGATGTAGAAAGAACCACTGCACCTGTTTTTGGACTGGCAACCTTCAGACTTCTTGCTAAAAAGAAAAAATAATTACTTAAACCAGTAAAGTACTTATTTGTATTTAGTTTTCCATTAAACTTCATTATTTAATCATCAGAAGCATGTCTTTTGTGCTAAGAGAAACTTCTTCTAACATGAAATTATACAAAGAATTTATCACCAAGGCTTTACATACTGGGACTGAATAGTATTTTTTTACACGCCTCCCTGAATTAAACTATGTGTTAATAAAGACCAGGGACTGAATCTCATTCACCAACTACTAGTATAATAACGAATGAAAGGAGGAAGAAGGGACCAGAAGAAGGGAAGGAAATTGAGCTACCGATAAAATAAGGTGATGCACAGCTATAAACTGGGTCTTTTAGAAAGCTGTATTAGTTAGCTTAGTAATCTAATTTGATATAAAATAAGGGCTATCCTAGAAAGATGAATGGTTAACATGTCTTTTGGATAACCCTTTCTAAAATTGCAAGTAGGGGGTTGCTAAGAAACATCATTTGTGAAGGTCTTCAGTGTTGCTGACAGAACAAAAATCGATGTATAGATACTAAAAAAAGTCAATGTTTTGTCATGAAAATTCAAGCCTGATATAGTCTTGTCTAGTTGAAAACTCACCCCACTTATATGGTGATAAATTGCAAAGCTCTTATAAGAAAAATTATCTTTCAAATCTGAAAATCCATTCTAATTATGCTAAAAGATGAATAAACCAGATAATTATTTATAGTCCATATGTTATTATTGTAGTAATATATAGAAATGTTTAAAAATGCTTTAAAATGTCAAAAAAATTTTAAGAAGGTTTAAAATGTTTAAGTTAACTTTTCTTGAAACTTCAAGTGTGATGTTAAGGACACATTCCCCACTGCCCTGAAGCATGTGTGCCTCGTAGATAAGGATTTGAACTTCAGTAACTGACTCAGAATGACTTGTCAAGATAACCATTTGAGTGAATGATGTATTCTCCTTAGATAACCACATATAGCCCCTTGCCCTGTTCAAGATTAACATATGTGCATTGACGTAACTCATTGATAGCTACCTGAACTGCTGCAGGTGCGGTACAGGCTTTAAAAATGGGGGTCCTGACCAGCCAAGTGCTCGCCTGTCAAGACAGCCACAAAGGCACGTCCTTTTATCCGTCCGGCAAGTAAGGGCCGCTCCACAGTCCTCTCTCTTCCAGATGACAGAAGAGCAGCTAGTACCTCCCCATGGAGATGCGACTGAGCTCTCGGGTGAGGAATGCTGGCCCCCTACATCCGGACCAGCCCAGCCCAGCTGCCCGACCCCAGAGGACAGCACTACCGGGATCCCCATTAAGCCGGCACCTGCAGCATCAGGAAATTGTGTAAGTAACAAAGTGCTGCATGATTTGCAACTGCCTATGTTTCATGTGGTGTAATTCCTCCGGCAGTTACTTGAATCATTTTGCATATGCTTAAAATTAAAATTAAAACTTCTGGTCTTTGCGGCCCTAGGCCTGCCCTTGGTCCTGCTTGCGTAGAGTAGCCTCTTCGCTATTTGAATGTCCCATACCTGCACAGTTAACGTTTATCTCAAGGGACGCCTTAGATAAACGCCCCAGATCCTTTCCCAGGATCTACTTGGGACAGTTATAATCTTACAGAGGTAGCTAGAGCAAGGTAGACCATGAGCTTTATTATTCTAAGCTAAATGATAGGTTGAACCAATGAAGTTTTCTATTTGACCTACAAAAATGGAGCTGTCAGTTGGTTCAAACTAAGAAGTATAGAAATTCAGAGGAAAAAAAACTTTTTTTTTTTTGGCTAAGCATTCAAATCTTCCTATGTTCTTCGTCAGCTGAGCCATTAATCATTGTTATGCTTCATTTAAAAAAATAAACACTATCCTCTGAATAAAATAAATGTGAACTATGATTACAGCCAGCTCAGATTTTATAGAAAACAACTAATGCATTAAAAAAAGCTTAAGCCCTTAGCCTTATGATAGCTTATTAAGAATGAATATTAAAACTGTTTAGCATTTTATTTAATAAAATTAGTAGAATAAGGATATTAACTACTATAAATTAGGTATATTATTAAGCTATACAAATATGAGCTAACTGGCTTCTTTTTAGCCTAAAATTTTCCACATTGGCACATTTTCTCTCACTATGATTAATTCTGCAATAAGATGGCAATTCTGGAAATCATCTCAACCAGCAAAAGTATAGAGTCAGCCCTGGTCGGTTGCTCAGTGGTTAGAGCATTGGCCCATGGATTGAAGGGTCGTGGGTTCCATTCTGGTCAAGGGCATATACCTCACTTGCAGGCTCAATCCCCAGCTCCAGTTGGGGCGCATTATGAAGGCAACCAATCCATGAGTCTCTCTCACATTGATGTTCTCTTTCTCTGCCTCTCCCCCTCTCTTCCACTTTCTCTAAAAATCAATGGGGGAAAAATATCCTTGGGTGAGGATTAACCACAACAAACAAAGTACAGGACGGATGGTTAACGTGTCACTCAGATGTCACAACTGATAATAGAATTAACTTCTTAGGGAAATAAAGACTGCTCTTAACCAACATCTTCAAAGGGAGAGTGCTGTATAGACTCGAACTGTGACCTCCTAGTTCATAGATCGATGCTCAACCACTGAGCCACGTGGGTTGGGCTCTGCTATTTCTTTTTAAAAATATTCCTTGCTAAAGTTAGGTGATGAGTGCATCTGTTCTATTTTTGCATGTGTTTGAATATTTGAATTTAAACATTCTCTTTTACTGGATATTTAAGTTATATCCAATATTCCTTTATTATAAATAATAAGGCAATGAATATCCTTGTAAACAAATATTTAATGACGTATCTATTTATGCCCTTGAAAGGGATTCCTAGAAATGCCCTTGATGGATCAAAAAGTGCCGGGAGCCGGTCCATCCTTGCTGTTTCAAGGGACCTGGCATATATGGCATACGGTTCTTAATATGTTTGCTCACCTTCTTGGCGCTGTGTTTTAACCAAGGTCACCTCTCCGAGAAAGGTTGAATCCCCAGGTAGGGATTTTCCCCTGAAGTTAGGGAGGGAATAAAACCCCTCAACTAAGTGCCAGGCGGGTAATTAATCCCTTTAACTACGAACAATCATGCTTAAGCTACATAATCTTTACTCCCTGGAATGGAGATAAGAAACGCCCTAACCTTTGTAATAGAAATTGACAGGATTAAAATCAACTGGTATAAATACGGATGTAACAAGACAAAAACACTCAGAACTTAGAACAGAATCAAGAAGACAGAATCTACACGGAGCCTAGAGACAGAAGAACTTTGCTGGAGAGAGCATGCCGGAGGATCCTGGAGAGGGACTGGCCTCGGAGCCTAGAGACAGAGCCTAGCGGGAGAACATGGCAAGGGATCCTGGACTGAACCTGACTGCAGAAATTGGCAAGAGAACCTGACTAGAACCTGGTGACTGAACCTGACTGGAGGACCTGTACAGAACCTGGCTGGAGATCCTAAGCAGAACCTCTCTGGAGATCGAGACCAGAACTTCGCTGGAGATCCAGAACAGAACTTTGCTGGAGATCCTGGCTAGAGATCCTGGCTAGGCTGCTGATCAACTGAACACTGTCTCCGTGTCATTCCTTCTTCGCCAGCTCCGTCCACACCTTTGGGGACCCCTGGACCTGCTGGGGTTGGACCCCGGCAAAAAAGTATATAAATGTTTAATACTGTTGATTCATATTGTCAAAATGCCTTTCAGCATTGACGATCAGCTTCTTTAATCAAGATCATAACAAGCACTGACTATTAACTTTTTGCTCCTAATAAATTCAAAATGATTAATGGGAAACAAAGATGATTTCACTGGATTTGTTATAGAAAGAAGAACAATAGTGCGAACCAGTTCATATTCATTATTTGGAAATTGCACAATTTTAAAATTTTCTCATGTAGGCCTTCCATGTACCTAAAATTCTATCTTAGAGTCATTCATTGGTTTAAGGTATGGGGCAGTATATTTGAAAATTGGTGTTTATTGATCTCAGCATAGGTGTTCTATTTATTTTAATAAAAATATTTAGTGTTCAGAAACAAAACCTAAATTGTTCATCTGAATCTCAGTTTGAAGCTAGAAAAGTAGCTTTATACATTATTTATAATTACCCTTAAGCATGAAGCATATTCATATTCACTCCATATAAAGCATCAACACTAATAAAAGAGAAAAATGGTAATTGGCGTACGAGCTACCCTTTTCATTGGCTAATCAGGGCTATATGCAAATTAACTGCCAACTGAGATGGCAGTTAACTGCCAACAAGATGGCGGTTAATTTGCATATGTAGGCACAATGCAGGGAGGCCAAAGGGAAAGCAGGAAGAAGCCCCCTGCCACTGACAGTGATCGGAAACCCAGCGGGGAGCTAAGAGCTGGGGGGCAGGGCAAAGGCGGCCCTGGGGCCGCCTTTGCCCTGCCCCCCAGCCATGATCGGAGAATCAGGCGCCTTTGCCGCCCTGGCCAGTGATAGCAGGAAGTAGGGGTGGAGCCAGCGATGGGAGCTGGGCACTGTCGAAGCTGGCAGTCCCGGGAGCTAGGGGTCCCTTGCCTGGGCCTAAAGCGGAGCCCACGATCACGGGGCCGCTGCAGCTGCGGGTCCCCGCTGCCCGGGCCGAACGCCTCAGCCAGAGGCATCAGGCCTGGGCAAGGGGCCGATCCTGCGATTGGAGGGTGATGGGGGTCAACGCCTGAGGGCTCCCAGTATGTGAGAGGGGGGCAGGCTGGGCTGAGGGACACTCCCCCCCCACACACCCAGTGCACGGGGATCAGCGGAGCCGCGAAGCCTCCCGGCACTGGCATCAGTGTGACAGGGGGCAGTGCCCAAACCCCCTGAACCCCCTGATCGCCCTGCGGCTCTGTGTGCGACAGGGGGCGGGGCCACAACCTCCCTATCCGCCCTGCTCTGTTCGGGACAGGGGAAGGCGCCCCAACCCCCTGATCAGCCCTGCTCTGTGCCTGATAGGGGGGAGCTCCCCAACCCCCTGATTGCTCTGCGGCTCTGTGTGTGACAGGGTGCAGTGCCCCAACCCCCTGATCGGCCCTGCTCTGTGTGTGACAGGGTGTGGTGCCCCAACCCCCTCCCCCCCCCCGCCCCCCCCAACGGGTCCTGCTCTGTGTGTGACGGGGTAGAGCCATAACCTCCCCTTCGGCCCTGCCCTGAGTGTGAGAGTGGCGGCGCCCCAACCCCTCTGATGGGCTCTGCTCTGTGAGTGACAGGGGCCAGCGCCCCAACCCCCTGATTGGCCCTGCTCTGTGCGTGACAGGGGGTTGCGCCGCAACCTCCCCATCGACCCTGCCTTGAGTGTGACAGGGGGTGGTGCCCCAACCCCCCAATCGGCCCTACCCTGAGCGTGACTGAGGGTGGCATCACAACCTCCTGATCCTCCCTGCTCTGTGCATGACATGGGGCGGTGCCCCAACTCCCCAAATGGCCCTGCTCTGAGCCCGACCAGGGGCTGCACCTAGGGATTGGGCCTGCCTTCTGCCACCCGGCAGCAGGTCTAAGCCAGCAGGTCGTTATCTCCTGAGGGGTCCCAGACTGGGAGAGGGCACAGGCTGGGCTGAGGGACCCCCCCCCCCCCCCCGCTCCCCGAGTGCACAAATTTTTGTGCACCGGGCCTCTAGTATTCAAAATAAAAGATAAAATGTATCGCATTGATTGGCCAATTCCTTCATTCCTCAATGATTAAACTATTATAACCAGGGACTCAATATCACATTTTAAAATTTTATAATTCTCTATCTAGTACAGGACTAGAATTTGATACTTTATACATGGCTACAGTGTTCTTTTTCAATCAAAGGTTTGAGATGCCTGACAGGTTGACAGTAATGTCATTGTAAACTTCAGATTCGTGGTCAAGTCAAGCCAACCTGATGTCTGAGTGATGGGACAGGGCACTGAACGGCATGAAGAAGTTTCTTGTTCTCCAAGTAGGTAATCATCAGTAGTTTTACGGTAGTGACGTTTATGGTCTCAGAGGGTGGTGAACAAACAGAGCATCAGTAACTCATTTCATGTGCACCTCATGTGGATTAAACTCATGGATTACCCTGGAAACTTCCACAATGAGGATTGTTGGTTAATCTTCTAGCCAAAAAATATATATATAGATTACCATACGCTACGCTACCATATACAAAAGACTATTCAGACTACTCAGTGAATTGGAAAATCGGTGAACTTTTAAATAACATAGCACTCTCCTACTTTAGAATACCTATCTAAATTTTGAGACCAAAGAAGAAAATGAATAAATTACAGGGTATATACAATAACTATTACATAACTATTACATTAAATACAATACACAACCCAATCCTTGTCACTCTCCCAACTACCACCCTTCTGTAAGCCTGCTGCCTTGAAGGGTTCTCCTAAACGTACTTTCTGACTCTGTGATTTGAGGTTAAGTTACTTAATTTCTCTGAACCTCAATCTCCTCATCTATAAAATGATAAAAATAGTAACAATCTATTAAGATTGTTCTAAGGGTTAAATTTGATAATGTAGTGCCTCTCATCCCAGGAATCCACAAACTCCTCCTGGTCAGGATCTACTGACAATCTTTTTTTAAAATAAACAACATAAATATGGTAAAACTAAACATATAAAGTGAATGAACGTCTTTTAAAAAGTATTACTATGTAATGTTAGTTCTTAGGCATTTGTGTTCTGAATCACATTGTCCCCAAATAGTAGTACTTTTATTGTTATAACCTAATGAGAAACCAACAGAGGAATACTTACCTAAAAAAAATGTTTTTGTGCCACATGAAGGCCAAATGAGGTCATAATGCTGTATAAGTGAAGGTTTCTAACAGTTTGAACAGAGAAAAATGATGGGAAGTCATCATACAGTGGTCTAGGCATGAACCTAGATAAACCTGTGTCATTGTGTCATATTCACTGTTAAGAGGGCAATTTAGTTTCAATAATAGTTTTTGCCTCTATAGTAAAAGTGATGTGACTTTTATTGGTTTTGCACTTTTCTTGTTATTTATAATTAACTTTGTTTTATGATTCTATAAGCTATAAACAAAGAATTTATACTTAGTTTTGTATTTGTACATATTTAAATAACAATGATAATTAAAAGAATCTAATTTATTATTGGAGGGTCTGAGAATATTTTTTCATTAAAAGGAACCTGTACAGCCCTGACCGGTTTGGCTCAGTGGATAGAACGTCAGCCTGCAGACTGAAGGGTTCCAGGTTCGATTCCAGTCAAGGGCATGTTGCGGGCACATCCCCAGTAGGGGACATGCAGGAGGCAGCTGATCGATGTTTCTCTCTCATCGATGTTTCTGACTCTCTATCCCTCTCTCTTCCTCTCTGTAAAAAAATCAATAAAATATATATATTTTTTAAAAAGGAATCTGTACATTTCTCTTTTTGAAAATGAGATAATGTATACATAGTGCTTAGCCCAATATAGCTCTTAGTAAAATGTAGTATCCATCCCTTTCCCTGTTCATATTTATGATTACATAGGTTTCTGGCATTTGGCTAAGTTTGTTTTTTCCTGTCCATGGTAATCGTGGGGAAAGGAATGGTCTGATGGGCATGATTTGATTTCAGTTTCAGGTTTTATACAAAAGAAATTAATCAAAGGGTATAGACTGGCAGATTTAGTAGTCACTTTTGTGGAATCATTCAAGTGAAAAAATAAGCCACCTTTAATAGCCATTCTTTGAATTTTATCATTAGAAATGTATTCCTTTGGTTACATGAGAAGAAGCTATAAGGTGTTCAAGAGAACTCTCAAAGCTTGGAATCACAAAGTTTCTTAGAAGCAAAAATAATTAGGGCCTAACAGATTACATAATAATGCTAGCCCTCTGGAACATTTTGGAAAGTGTACGTAGGAAGTCACTGGAAACAAACAGTTTTAATTATTAATTTATAACCTATTTCTTTCCAAAAAGAATTTAATGGAAGTATATTAACAAAACAACAGAAATATGATAAGTTTCATCATAGACCAGGTCTACTGCAGAGAGACTATCACTTGATTTGATGACTTGCTTAGTCAAGCATTTTTAACCTGTTTGAATTGCTCAGGATTCCTCTTGACTAAATAGCTCACAATAGAAGCTCTATCAATGTGTCAAAGACTAAGAGGAGAAAACAAGTAAAAAGGGCAGTGATAGAACAGGCTGCCGGAGATGTCAGTGAACTGGTGAAACTAGGGTAGATTAGAGGGTTAATGAATCGAATTACATACAGAGCTGCAGGACAGAAGCAAAGGGAGTTTTCAAAGCAAGATGTGAACAAAGACATGGTTAATATACTAGCACAGGGCAGGGCACAGTTTTCATGTGTTAACAGTATAAATTCATAGTCATTCGAGTCACTGAAAATAATGTATGCTGCTTCTTCTCTAATTCTGCACATCCACCAGAAACTTACGGATCTTTTTTTAATTACACAACTAAATACCCCCAAATAATAGAAACAATTTGTTAGGACATTATCAATAAGCTCATGGATATTTTTGTTTTATCTTTACTATGACTTTTCCTCACAGCTTTAGTTATACCAGTTGTCAAAATCACAGCAAGAAAGAATCATAGGCACCACAGATGATTACATCCTGGTATTGTTTGCTTTGATGCCTTCATCAAATAATCTCTTTCGTGTCTCTATGAGGTATAGTTCCAAATGTTTCAAAGATTGCTTAAAGAAGTTTGGAGGGGAAAAATGTCATTTCAAATTTCTTTTGAATATCTCTGATGAATATATATGCAAAAAATTCTCAATAAAATACTAGCAAATAAACAAACAAAAAAACCCAAGCACATTAAAAAGATCACACATCAGATCAAGTAGGATTCATCTGTGGTGCAAGGATGGTACAATATACACAAATTAATAATCACATTAATGGAATGAAAGATAATAATCATATGACCACCTCAGTAGATGCAGAAAAAGCATTCGACACAGTTTAACATCCTTTCATTATAAAAGCTCTCAAAAAAGTGGGTATGGAAGGAACATACCTTGACAGAATAAAGGCCTATATAACAAAGATCAGCAAGAAGACAAGGGTGCCCTGTCTACTCCTGTGCAACATACAGTTATAATGCAAGTCATTCTTGGAATATGTGCTTCTCAAACCAATATTTAGTAGCATATCTTTGGGAAAATATGACCTCCAGGAAATTTGAGGGTTTGCTTTTTTTTTTCATTGTATGTGCCAAATAATCTTTCAAAGTGAGGCTGATTTTAGATTTAAGCAGGTGAAAAAAAAAAAAAGTAGTCCTATTCTTTTTAGTTAGCATTTATTTCTTCTTTGTTCATATAGCAGGAAAATTGTTTAGTTACAAGGGAGACAAAATCATTCCATATTGTGGCTCTAGAGAGGTCAGGTTAACAAAGAGCAGAAACTACATATGAAATGATAGGATGCGTCATCATTTGTGTGGCAGATTGCTTTCTCCAAAGATGGTCTTATAACATCTCCCATACACTCCTTTCACCAAAAGGTGGAATATATGTTTCTCTCCCTTGAATCTTAGCAGGCTTGTGACCTCCAAGGGGAGGTTATGAAAGGATTTACACTTTCCACTTGTTTCTCTCAGGACGTGGCATGTGAGCAGGCTGGCTGCCCTGAGGCCTGCATGCTGAGAAAGCTCCCACTAGACCACATGGAGAAACCACATAAAGACAGATGCCAGTCAGCCCCCAGGTGTTTCGTCCCCTTTACCTGATCGGGACACAGCCAAACTGCTACCTCATTAGAGAAGGAGCCAGCATTGCCCAGCTGAGCCCTTCCCAAATTCCTCACCCAGAGGATGTGTGAGCAATAATACAAATGATGGTTGTTGTTCTAAGCCACTGTTTGGAGTTGATCTGTTATGCAACTCTATGGCTAACTGTAATAGGTAAGCATTCCAGACAGTGAATACTGAATAATAACCATGGACTGGGTTGAAGAGGAATGTCAGGTGAGGAAGTAAAGGTGTGAAAGCTATACTGAATGTCTCTTGTAATTCACATTCAAGTTTGTCAGGGCTCTCAGTTTCCTTCAAAGTTCAATCAATAATATCAATCTAATATAAAGTCCAAAGCCACAAAGTCATGAAGGCATATGGTAAAGCTAACTCTGGTCTGCTGAAAGAGTTAGCAGCAACATTAGGTAGGGCTATGATTCCAATAATTGGACCTATCTACAAAGTTCCAGAGTCCTAGCTTCTGATTTTCCTATTTGAATCTAATAATACTATATATACTAAGTGTATCACTTAATAATTTGTGAACTGCTTTTAGGTATCTGATTTCATTTGATCTTATAAATACTCCTATGGAGTAGCGGAGCTTCATAGAAAGAAAACTGAGACTCAAAAACCTACACTGGCCAGTGGCTCTGGTTGGAGTATCATCCCATACACCAGAAGGTTGCCGGCTCATGCCCTGGTTGGGGTGCATACAGGAGGCAGTCTCTCTCTCTCTCTCTCTCTCTCCCTCCCTCCCTCCCTCCCTCCCTCCCTCTCTTCACCCACCCCTTCTCTCTCAAATCTCTCTCTCTCTCTCTCTCTCACACACACACACACACACACACACACACACACACACACACTCACACACACACACACACACACACGAAAGAGAGAGAGAGAGAGAGAGAGAGAGAGAGAGAGATTTGAGAGAGAAGGGGTGGGTGAAGAGAGGGAGGGAGGGAGGGAGGGAGGGAGGGAGGGAGAGAGAGAGAGAGAGAGAGAGAGAGAGAGAGAGAGAGAGAAGAAGAAGAAGAAGAAGGAGGAGGAGGAGGAGGAGGAGGAGGAGGAGGAGGAGGAGGAGGGGGAGGGAGGGAGGGAGGGAGGGAGGGAGGAAGGAAGGAAGGAAGGAAGGAAGGAAGGAAGGAAGGAAGGAAGGAAGGAAGGAAGGAAGGCTACATAAATTGCTCAGAATTGTAGAGCTGGAGGAGGGAGAAAAGATATTTAAATCAAGCAAGTTTTAGAGTAGGCCTGCTACCCTGACCTGGGAGCCAAGACCTAACTATATGCATAGAACACACATGATAGATTAGACTCTACTTGTCACTGACCATGTGGTGTATACCATAAGTGTGCCACTCTCCAAGGAACAAAGACCCAGGTGTATAATAAATATTATACTCTTAAGTGTTACACTGTTTTGCTTTTAAAATACCCTCCTCTGAAAAACTTGCATTTTTATTATTCTCTGGATAATCACTAAAGGCTATTCCAAGGACTTGTCTCAGGAGCCTTGTAATTTTAAAAATGTTAAACAAAGTAGGTGCTATTTCAAAGTCCAAAGGTTTGATTTAATGAATGCCAAGCATCTCAAATCCACAGGAAATTTTTTTTTCACACAACAGTGCTGGATATCCTCCGAAAAGGGAAGTTAGCACATGGACTCAGTGGAATTGTTGTTGAACTCCAAGAACTGCTTATCGGGATAGAAGAGGCTGGTTGCTGTTGTGGTTCTTCAGTGTACCCAAACATTGACTATTTATAGAAAAAAACTAGCTTTTTTTTTTTATTCTTTGCCCTGTTCTTTGCCACTAACCACCCCTCCCCAACCACTGGAATAGTTCCATCTCCTTTTAACAACTTCCCATTAAACCTCATGAACCATATCCTGTACTTAATGGGCTGTTAATATTTTAAAGCTTCTGTAGTTCTACTGTAAATCCTTGGTCCCTTTTGCAACATTAAAAAGATATACCAAAAACAAATTCTTCCCACTAATGGTACAAAGAAACCACACAGTTTACATTTTGACCCTTAAACAATAAGTTGTACGATTACAATAGACACAATCATAACAGTATAGCAGGCACGGTGATTATGACAGCGATATATCAGAAAACAACTAAGTATGGTTGGAAACATGCAGACAGCTCACTGGCTTCAAGCCACATACTTGTCACATTAGCCCACCAAAGGCCACAGCGCACTTGCTTAATCACTGGAATGGCACTCTAGTGCTTAAAAAACAAATGCAATTAAGGTAATATGCCAAGAGAGTTTAACCTGATTAGTTATTTCCCTTTAGAAAATTTATAGAAACAAAAATAATAAGGTAAACTAGTTATCGCAAGAAAGCAAACTAGAACTCTATAACCAGTTTGTCCCTCCGCCTTTCTTTGGAAAGCGAAGAAACAGTCTAGATGATGTCATTTCTAGTTTCTAGCCCCTGATTTTATCCTGTATGTGCCATTTTGATAATTCTTGCCAAGAATTGGACTCAGATAACACTCTTTAAGTAAAACATGTAAATTCAGAAAAAGAAACATGATGATAAAATGTACAGAGCTTAAACTGTCTTGATCATGAGAAGAAAAAAACCACACCACCTTCTGATTGGAACAAACATTTCCCCTGGTCACTTCTCACCTCACCTATGTCATCCTTGCCATCAACCTCTCCCTCATTCCCCTTCCAAAATTCCAACCTCTTCTCAACAATCTAAGATTTCATATCAGAAAGTGTGAATTTTATATATACAGTTGACCCTTAAGCAACACAGGTTTGAACTACCTGAATTTTTTCAATAAGTACTTATGTTTTCCATGGAGGTTGGGAGTTCGTGGATGCACAGGGCCAAGTATGCATAGATCTAGGCCAGTGATGGCGAACCTATGACACGCGTGTCAGAGGTGACACGCGAACTCATTTTTTTGGTTGATTTTTCTTTGTTAAATGGCATTTAAATATATAAAATAAATATCAAAAATATAAGTCTTTGTTTTACTATGGTTGCAAATATCAAAAAATTTCTATATGTGACATGGCACCAGAGTTAAGTTAGGGTTTTTCAAAATGCTGACACGCCGAGCTCAAAAGGTTCGCCATCGCTGGTGTAGGCCATTTTACATAGATAACTTGAGCATCTGAGGATTTGGGGATCTGTTAGGGGTCCTGGAATTAATTCTCCATGGATACCAGGGACAACTAAGTTTTGGGGGGATTAAAAGTTATACTTGGCCCTGGCAGGTTTGGCTCAGTGGATAGAGCGTCAGCCTATGGACTGAAGGTCCCAAGTTTGATTCCATTCAAGGGCGCCTTCCTGGGTTGCAGGCTCGATTCCCAGTGTAGGGCAGCCAATCAATGATTCCCTCTCATCATTGATGTTTCTCTCTCTCTCTCTCTCTCTCTCTCTCTCTCTCTCTCTCTCTCTCCCTTCTTCTCCGAAATCAATAAAAAAAATATATTTTTTAAAAGTTATACTTGGATGTTTTACTGTGCAGGGTCCAATGCTCCTAACCCCACAGTTGTTCAAGGGTCAACTATGTGTGGAATATCAGCCTACCGTAAATCCTAACTGGTGCTTTTGTTTAATGCTCCGCAATCACTCTTGATATTTAACTTCAGTTGTATTTTATTTTTGTGTCATTGTTTAACCTTGACAGCCTTCCTGTTTTTTTTCCTCTCTTATGTCCATTCAAGACTTATAGTATTTTCTTCTTGAATATTATATATATTAATATATGAATTACATATGTATGATTATATATATTAAATATGTGTGTGAATTACTAGTATGCCATCCCTCTACCACAATTATCAAGAGGGTTCATTATTTTCCTGTACACTTGATGAGAATATGACTAATTTCATAGTCTATCTCTGGGAAATTTGGACAACTTTTTTTTTCAGAAGGTCCTTATATGAATTTGAAAGACTACTTTGGTTCCATAAGGTCATACATACCTTTTTATTTCATAATGTCTAAATACTTTGATTAGATGCTAATCCCTTGCATTAGCCTAGTTCCTCCACAGTAAAATGAAAAATTGGGCAAGGCAATTTTTAAGAGCCCTTTGATACTAAACTTCTACAAAGAGATGTTTAAAAGGATGAAGGTAGTACTTCCTAACAAAGAAAAACTGAAGCAGATGAATGCCCTGCACCTTCAAAGTCCCGGCTTCACCGTGGGTCAGGTTCTTTCAAGCTTTTCAGTATGTTGCCAGTACTTGGCCTATGTGTGTGAATTGCAAGATAAAAAAAGGATTTCTAGGAGAATCAAACTCTGGCTATGGATAACCTAAAAGAGTTACTCACCTAATATAACCCCACTCCTTGTGGTATCTTCACAAAAATGTTCTCCACTCAATAAGAACTTTCAAATTAGTTTGGAAGGTGCTTCAAAAACAGCACTTTTTAACTTCTCTCCACCATAATTCACAGTCTTTACCAATTAATTCATTAGATAACTTCTAATATGCTCAAACATAAAGAATAGAATAATATCTTTTTCATAGGAAAATCTTAATCTTTCATCGACTTTCATAGGAACTATTTTCTTTATTTTCTTCTGATGGGAGAAATATTGAACAGCAATTTGCTTAAAATCCCCTCTTGATATAAAAAAAGAAAAAAATACATGCTATTTTTCTGATTTCTTAAAGATATCATGTCTGTGCATTAGAGCAGAGTTAAAGTAATCAGGCATGAACACATATTCCAACCTCTGGAAAAATAGAAAATAACTGCTCAGTATCCTACACTCAAACATCACTTGGGTACTTTAAAAAATTTAAATCAACCCTTATTATATTCTTCTCAAAGACAACCTCAGTTCTTCATTTTTCCTCAGGTATTTTTTAATATAAAAATTCATTGCCCTAGATCCTTACATCTTACACTTTTCTGTAATCACTGCAGTACTTAACAAAATGATTTGTTTCCAGGTCACTTCCCAGCATTCTTTCCTCTCCACTCTTTCTTCATTTTCCATCCCTTCCTGCCTCCCTCCCTTTCTCTGTCTCCAAATATCACTTGTCAGAATGCTCAATGATTTCAATATCATCCTCATACCCTGGCCTCTCATTTACTTAACATCCTAAATTACAGTCATCTTTTCCTCCCTCTATCTCAGCCACCTACTCCCATGATCATAACTAAGACCTTGTCATTATTCACTTCAAGCATTCAACTCTCTGACCACCATCTCCTGTCTTCTCAGTTTCTTACCACTCTTCACTGTTCCTCCCCACCTTCATGTAATTATTTCCCTCTTTACTACTAGGCTTAGATACCATAGTCAACATTATCATCACCCTGTTGCATGTCCCCTCTATGTCCCTTTCCCTTCTCTCCCTCCTATGTACCCACATGCAAAAACCCCAATCCTAGGAAAATCCAAATCTACACCTACCCTACACCTGCCCCCAACCAGTTAAATGTGACTGAAGAAAAAACATAACCATGACTACACTTTAATTACAAGAAGTAACCTCAAGTAAGCCCTTGGATGTTCCCAACAATACCACTACACTTCACTAGCCATTCTCATATTCATCAATGATTATCTCACACTTCTCCTCTCCTCAATCTTCAATTTGCCTCCTCCTCCATATTTACTTGTTTCTTACTTCAGTGAGAAAGTAGAATCAATCAGAAGAAAACTTCCAGATGATCCCACACCAAATCTGACCAACTATAGTCTGATGCATGTACTCAGCCTCTCCTCCTACTACTATGAATTAATTATCCAGGCTCCTGTCCAAGGACACTACCTCATATACAGTACTGGAACCATCTCTTTAAGCCTTCTCAAGGGCATTCTAAGATACTTCCAAAAATTATTACTCTTAACAATCATTCTATGAGGTAGCTCATTATTGTAATCCCCATTTTAAAGGTGAGGAAAATTAAGCGCAAACAAGTAACTGGCCCAAACAAACACAGGAAAATGATAAAAACGAAGAAATGATCAAGATGTGATATATTATGAGAGAATATATATTTTTAAAAGTGAAAACAGGAATATCAAATATTAAAAGCTTTTAAGAAACAGGAAGTTAAACTGTGATATTAGAATGGCAAACACCAAAACAGAGTCCCACCTATCAATAAAGTTAGTACTTGAAAGAGTGGATTAGGCTTGTAAAGTCATATGTAAGTACTTTTTCGGTGCAAGCACGCACGCACTCACGCGCACACACACATATTACTGAATCATATACACTTGATTATATATCATAAAACAATGCTCTCTAAGTATTTTAAGGCAATGATCTTATTACTCTTTCTTTGACATGTTGCAAGTTATTTACATGTTACACTTTCGCAGACACATATCAACAATAATATATTTCTACACAAATAAATTTGGAGAAGAGGGTATACTATGTACACCCAATTTAGCAATAAGATTACAGAAGACTCATATTTGAGATATATGATATTTCAGTGATTGGAATATTACAGGTCAAAAAAAACACAAAAAAATATTCATGCAAAAAAATAAATCAAATAACAAAATAAATGAAACTTAAAACCAACAAGTGAAGTCGCTGAAGACCATGATTAATTTAAATAATACCGATAAAGTATTTTTCTGAAAAACCTCACTCTTTGTAACTGAAAATGTTTAAGATTAATTTATAATTTCCATCGTGTATCTCATCACTCTATTTACTGCTTAATTTTATGGATATCAAATTTTTGCAAACCTTTATAACTTGCTTAGTAGTGTTCTAATGAACAGCCTTAACCTACATATAAAAAAAATCAAAGTTTGTGAAATTACATTTGCTTCTCTGTAGCACCAAAGGAAGAATTTATCTTTTTGATCAATTTGTAGCATCTTAAAATGACCTTATAAAACCTAACAACAGGTCTCCATATCCCCTTAAAGGATCAGTGACAACAACTATAGGCAGCTCAGTGGGACATCCTCTCATATGACAATGGTTTCTCTAAAGGAACTCTGTGGTAGGCCTATATTTTTCTCAGTCTGTTTGCACTTTCAGGAAAGTGTATAAATGAAAACTTGGCATGATACCTATGCAAGATTGCAAACCTTAACATAAGTTGTCAGTCACAATTTTCCCAGGCAATTTTCTTCAGTAAGGCAATGTATTACTCAGGTTTTCCAGAAACATTTCCAATAGCAAGCACTGCAGGAATTATTTTTAATAAATTTTTTGGACTATTATCTATAAACATTCATTTGTAAAAGAAGATTAATATTTAAAATAAGCAATATTATTTGTCACTCCTAATTGTCCAGTTATATTATATCAGGGGTCCTCAAACTTTTTAATCAGGGGGCCAGTTCACTGTCCCTCAGACCGTTGGAGGGCCGGACTATAGTTTAAAAAAAACCTACAAACAAATTCCTATGCACACTGCACATATCTTATTTTGAAGTAAAAAAACAAAACAGGAACAAATACAATATTTGTATTTGCATGTGGCCCGCGGGCCGTAGATTGAGGACCCCTGTATTATATAAAGCAGTATTCCTCTTTATCTCTAAAGAATATTCTCATCTAATGTCTTCCATGTCTACTCCCACAAAAAATTGCATTTTTAATTTGATGTCATAAGGTAAAAGTCATCTTACAATAAAAATATGTCCTTTTCTTGCACATTAGAGAAAAAAAATTAATATGGAATAAAAAAAATACTCATTTCACAAGTTTAGTGGTCATTGAAAATTGTTATTTACTGGTGTTTTAGGTTAGTCTTATTACTTCATTAAACAACTGTAATTTCCTTTGCCTCCACTATACCAGGAGTCTATTATAATAATTCAATTAACAGATATATACTAACTGCTAAACTACGGAAAACAAATCAAACTAAATGTCTGTCTCTAACCAGATTAATTCATTATTTACATCTTCCCAAAACACCATCTGATGATTAAATAAAAAATAAACACACCTAACAGAAGAAAGGCACATTTACTACAGGAGTTCAATTAGGGCAAACAGACACATGAAGTAGATTTAAAATGTAAAAAATAAACAAAAAATGGAATAAAATATTTTAAAAACAAAGAAAAAGAGAAATCAAAAACAGATGGGGCCCCAACTGGTTTGGCTTAGTGGCTAGAGCACCAACCTGCAGACCGAAGGGTCCCAGGTTCAATTCCAGTCAAGGGCACATACCCAGGTTGTGGGCTCGATCCCCAGTAAGGGGCATGCAGGAGGTAGCCAATCAATGATTCTCTCTCATCATTGATGTTTCTATCTCTCTTGTCTCCCCTCCTCTCTGAAATCAATAAACATATATTTATCTACTAGGGGCCCGGTGCACGAAATTCGTGCACTGGGTGTGTGTGTGGGGGGAGTGTCCCTCAGCCCAGCCTGCCCCCTCTCACATACTGGGAGCCCTCAGGCGTTGACCCCCATCACCCTCCAATCACAGGATCGGCCCCTTGCCCAGGCCTGACGCCTCTGGCCTAGGCGTCCGGCCCGGGCAGCGGGGACCCACAGCTGCAGCGGCCCCGCGATCGTGGGCTTCGCTTTAGGCCCAGGCAAGGGACCCCTAGCTCCTAGGACTGCCAGCTTCGACCGTGCCCAGCTCCCATCGCTGGCTCCACCCCTACTTCCTGCTATCACTGGTCAGGGCGGCAAAGGCACCTGATTCTCCGATCATGGCTGGGGGGCAGGGCAAAGGCGGCCCTGGGGCCGCCTTTGCCCTGCCCCCCAGCTCTTAGCTCCCCCCTGGGTTTCCGATCACTGTCAGTGGCAGGGGGCTTCTTCCTGCTTTCCCTTTCGCCTCCCTGCATTGTGCCTACATATGCAAATTAGCCGCCATCTTGTTGGCAGTTAACTGCCAATCATAGTTGGCAGTTAATTTGCATATAGCCCTGATTAGCCAATGAAAAGGGTATCGTCGTACGCCAATTACCATTTTTCTCTTTTATTAGATAGGATAATAATAAAAGCATAATATGCTAATTAGACCAAATGTCCAAAGCCAGGGCTGTGAGGGAAGCCCGGTCCCGCGTGCCAGAGAGAAGCCAGTGCCGGCAACCGGGAGAAGGAATTCCTACTCTTGCACGAATTTCGTGCATTGGGCCTCTAGTATATATATAAAAAGCTAGGGACACTTGAGAAAAAAAACAGAGCATCTAAAAATGTATAATTTTAAAACAAAATCTCAGTGAATGAGTTAAATGGCAGATTATTCACAACAGAAGAGAGAGTTAGGATTTGTAGATATGAAAAAATTTCCCAGACTTAAACACAGAGTGACAAGTAATTGAAGATTATGAATTTTTTTAAAAAAAGATAAGGACATGAGGCTAAATAAGGTCAAACATACATACGTCTAAAGAGATCCAGGAGAGAATAGAAAGAGCTCAAGAGAGCCTATATTTGAAAATCTAATGCCTGATAAACTTCCACATTGATGACAGATATTAATCCACAAATTAAGCAAGATAAATCTGAAGAAATATATTCCTTAAGAGAAATTCAAAATGGCAGACACAGAGAACTTGAAAACAGCTAGAAAGATAAATCACAGAAACAATGACAATCACGCTAACTTCACACATCTTAACAGCAACAAGAGCCAAAGAGAAGAAAATATTATTTTCAAAATGTTGAGAGAAAGCAATATCAACCTACAATTGAGAACCCAGCAAAACTATCTTTCAAAAACTAGGTGGAGGGGGAAGATATCGCTATGTCAACAATAAAGTTTACTAAAGACTTCTTATAAAGAAACTTCTAAAAAATGTTCTTCAGAAAAAAGAAAAATGATACTGATATGCAAAAACTACAATGAAAAAAAACTGGTGTATATGTAAATAAATAAAAACAGCTGTTGTTTATACAAAAATTGCAATGATTATGATAGCAGCAGTAGAGATCGTGTGATGGTGGTGGTGGTGTCTAGTTTGTGAAGTTAAAAAGAATTAGAAATAAAATGCAGAACACAATGCCAGAGAAGTCAAGAGGAGTGGTAATATAGGTTTTAATGTGTTTGATTTGGTCATGAAAGTATAATACTGATTAACTTTACTTTTTAAGTACCCGTAATAAAATGTTAAGAATAACCATTAACAGGGGCAATAGGGGAGGGAAGACCTAGGGGCTGGGAGGAGGGTGGGTAAAGGGGGGGGGGGGGGTGAGAAATGGGAGATATCTGTAATACTATCAACAATAAAAAATATATTTAAAAAAATAACCATTAAAAGAGTAAAAATGAAGTTTGTAGAGGGGGGAAAGAATAACAAAAACAAATAAGCAAACAATTCACTCAATACATTTTGGTGATGGCTGCACAACTCTGAATATACCAAAAATCACTGAATTGTATGCTTTAAATGGATGGGCTGTACAGTGTGTGGATTGTATCTATACAAAATTGCTACCAAAATAAAAACCCTCAGTCCAAAAGGAAAAAGCTATGTTTTAGTTTCCTCTATAAGTGCACTGTTTGTTCCCTAAAAATGGGACTGAGTACAATGTGGCAGAAAAAAGCTGGCTTACAAAAAGCACAGACACAACAGTGGTGGGAAGAAGAGCTTGCTGACAGCACAAATATTTTCTTGGATACAAAGAAACTCAAAGTTTAAAATAACAGTAGATCGGTAACCAAATTCTGATAAATGCAGGTATAAGTCAAAATGCCAGTATGACTCAGAACACTATCGGGGGGAAAAAATTTTTTCCTTAATTTAAAGCTATACTTCTAGAAAGAAAGGGGGTAAGTTTTTAAAAGTAAGAAAACATATCTGATCAAAATTCCAATCACAATTAAGTTAATACAAAAAGTTTCATTACAAACGTCTCTTCCTATAAGGCACTGTTTATGGAAAAGGAGAAGTCATATTACAGGTTCCCTTCAAAAACCATGATTTGAAAGTAGTTTCAACTGCTGCCTCTTCTCACACACTAAGGAAGTGTTGCTATTTTTAGTCACCTTTCATTTAATAAACATTCAGACTCAGGAATATAGTCATTATTCTTCTCCAACTCTATGGAAAATTAAAAGTACTTACATGCCAAAGGAGAAAAGGCCGAGCCGATTTAAAGGGCTTCAAGGAGTGCTCGCCTGCTAAGCACCGACATGATCCCCTCATTCACATGCTGCACCCGCGTCCGGTATACAGCATGCTTACTTTATTTCTGGAAACTATGAAGCAACCCATTTTACACACTTGAATTTTCCTAAGGACCCAGCTACGCAGCAAAGGACCATGCTATCTGGCCATCCTGATGACTTCTAGAGAGTTTAGGTGGGAGGAGTCCCAAGGGCAAGCACTGTCTATTCTGAACTGACAGGTGCACGAAAAGAAGGAAATCAAAGCCTTCTTCCTACCCAAAATACTAAAGAAAAAACTGAAGAAGTGAGGAACTTCCATGGGAAAAGAGAAAAATAAAGTGAACATGAAATTAAAAATAAGTTTACTGGATATAAAATATCATTTACTGCCCTACTACTGAATGACTAGTCAGAATTAAGCAACCCTAAGTAACAGAACAAGATAAAAATAAAATCATTAAATTGGACATGTTTGTTTAAACCAATAAAATAGAAAGCTGGTAATACATTTAACATAGAAAGTGCATAATTCTGTCTGAATAATCAAAAGTTTGTATAAACAAAATTAGAAACTATTATGTACTATGTACTCCAATCATGTCTTATTTTACAGGTAGTATTTTTAAAAATTAGGTATTCTATCAGCTGCCAATGAATAATTAAGGTGTTACCACAGTGCATTACATGAAGTCACAAGATTATAGTTACTAATTTGTCTTAAGTGTAACAAAATTTCATGTATTTCACATATTTCATTATAAATATCAGTTGATAACTTCAACTATCGCTATAATAGATAACTTTAAGTATCATTATCAACATTAATTCTGTGTTTCTGAATGAAGGCAGAATTAATTTAAGTAACTTAAAATTATCTTGGCTAAAAGGAGATGAAAAATTAAGAATTAATCACCTTATAGAATTGCACCCCTGAAACCTATATAATTTTATTAACTGATGTCACCCCAATAAATTCAATTTAAAAAAGAATTAACCACCTTTGAAAGGGCTGAGGCGTGAAGCTGAAACAAGAATTAGTTCAAAATCTGTATACAAAAGATTAGACATATTCCTTCAAAACTAGAAAACGCCCCCCTCCACATCCAACCTCCAGTTTTGTTCTCTGAAGAAAGGAAACTAAAGAGGTTCAGTTTCGAGGACACCTTAACCAGTGAAAGGCAAAGGTGAAGCCCAAGTTTGACAAGAGTAGCAGTAAGTTTAACTGAAACCATCTGGCTTTAAGAACACTTACAATTAGGTAAAAAACTGTTGGGTTATTTTCTGGAGAAACTGATGGTCTCACATAAAAGATCCAATGACACTGACATATTTGCTTCCCCAGAAAAAAAAGCCAACCAACAGCCAATCTCCCAAAAGGAAAATCCTCCATCAACAAGCCCTCACCAATGTAAATAAGGCTCCCAATGAGCAGTTTGTCCATATGAACAGCTAGCCAAGGCACCTCAAAGAAAAAGTAAAAATAAACCAAGAAAAAGAGTGCATGTGTATGGACTTGTAGCAAATATTCTCATATAAGCCAAACTCTTTCCCACCTCATTTACTAGTACTTACTAGTATTTATTATTTGCACTGCTGTTTCCTATGCTTAAAACACATGCCTCCTCCTCCAATATGGCTGACTGCTCATCCTTCAGAGCTTTTAAATAAAGTTACTTTATCAGAGAGACTTTCTACCCTATATACGTATCACACACTAAAATTATGTATTTCTTTGGGTTTTTTAGTAATCTATTTCTCTCTCTAGAGTGAAAGCTAGGGACTTAAACTTGTATCTGTCTTCACTGTTATATGATCCCAACAACTTACACATAGTAAGCACTCAATAAATAAGGTGTTACCACAGCACATTACATTGAAGGTCTCAATGAATGAATATAAATGCAGCTCTTATGGTATTTCTTGGAGGAGAACATTTTTATATGCCTCAAAATTATTTTTAATAGCTTTCCTATTCCTTTTTCCAGTCTTTCCACTGAAGCTTATACAGCCCTATATAAATCTCTTAGTCTTTGCTTTCCATTTATCAATAAAATAGAAAAACAATTTATTCTTTTAATTAACTTCTGAAAAGTTACTGTACCATTTTAAATGAATCTTTCAGGTCCCCAAACCTATCTGAAAAGTTAAAATCCAGAACTCAAGAGAAATGGGCTAGTAGGCAAGATCCCCTAAATACTTGGCATAATTTGCAAGATTTATAATTCATCTTCTTCTCAGTCAATAGTGTTTTTAGGACATATGGCTTGTTAATTTAGCTCATGTAATATATAAACTAACCATCAGGAGATAGGACCAAAGATATGGGAGATTATCAAACAAAAAATATCAATGTAAAGCAAAGAAACAGAAGAAATGCTTTTGAAAAATCTATATATATAAACTTCCCAAATATAAGTTATTCATTTCTTCAGATTAATTTCCTTAATTTCCTCTTTTGCCTTTTTGTATAACAGGCAAAAATACTGTAATTGCCATAAAGAGAACCTCTAAAAAGAGAAAAGCTGTAGAAAGCAAGTTTAAAGGAGAGATTGGGAATTTGGTTGGTGGCATATTAAGTTTGAGATGCATGGAGATGTCAATTAGACAACTCAATGTACAAATATAGAGTTTAGAAGAGGGGTCAGGGCTACAGATGTATATTTGGATATAAATGGTGCTTAAAGTTATATATATGTTAGAGACCCAATGCACGAAATTTGTGCAAGAGTAGGCCTTCCTTCCCTCCAGCCACCAGCAGCCACCCGGAACCCGGGCTTCCCTCACAGCCCTGGCTTCAACCGGAAGGATGTCTGGTCTAATTAGCATATTATGCTTTTATTATTATAGATAATAGTGATATAGATGGGAAAAGAATTGACTCTAACGCCAACTTTCCACTATGCAACAATATCTATTGAATAAGTACTTGAATAATTAATATACTCCTCAAAATGACTATTTGATTTTATATGAAGTTAAATGTTCATCTTTAACTTTTTATATAAATGCAATAAAGAATTTGAATTGATAGTTAAAAATCATCCCACAAAGAAAACTTCAGGTCCAGATGTCTTCATTTGTGAATTCTATAAAACATTTGTGGAAGGAATAACACTGATTCTACATGAGCCTTTGCAGAAAATTGGAAAGGAGGAAATATTCTTCAACTCATTCTGTGAGATCAACATTACCGTAATGCCTAAACCAGACAAAGACATTATAAGAAAACTACAGAGCACTATCCCTCATAAAGGTAGATTGAAAAAGATGTAAACAAAATTTTGGCAAATCATATCTAACAATATACTAAAAGGAAACACATCATGACCAAATCCAAGAATGAAAGGTTGGTATAACATTCTAAATCAATCAAGGCAATTCACTGTATCAGTAAACTAACAAAAGAAAAACCATATGATCATCTCAATAGATGCAGAAAAAACATTTGACAAAAGTCAACAGCCATTCCTCATACAGACTCAGCAAACTAGGAATAGAAGAGAGCTTTGTCAGCCTGATAAAAAGCATCTACAAATACTCCACAGGAAACATCACATTTAACCTTGAAAGATGGAATGCTTTCCCACTAAGATCAAGAACAAGACAAGGATATCTGCTATCACCATCTTTATTCCACATTGTACTAGAGCAGCGGTTCTCAGCCTGTGGGTCGCGACCCCTTTGGCGGTCAAAGGACCCTTTCACAGGGGTCGCCTAAGACCATCCTACATATCAGATATTTACATTACGATTCATAACAGTAGCAACATTACAGTTATGAAGTAGCAACGAAAATAATTTTATGGTTGGGTCACAAAATGAGGAACTGTATTTAAAGGGCCAGAAGGTTGAGAACCACTGTACTAGACATTCTAGCCAGTTAAATAAGGCCAAAAATAAATAAATAAGTTCAGAATGAAAAAAAGTAAAACTATCTTTAATATCAGGAAACATGGTCATCTTTGTAGAAAATCCATTGGAATCTTTTAAAAAGCTACTAAAATTAATCAATGAACTTAGCAAGGTTGCAGGATAAAAAATCAACTGTTTTTTTATATACTAGTGATGAACAATTATAAAAACAATACTATGTACAATAACATAAAAAATAACAAAAGGTCAGAAATCCACAAAATAGGGCTGAGTACTCTTTGAAATCAATAAGAATAGATCAGAGAACCAAGATGGCGGCATAGGTTAACGCTGGAGTTTGCTGCTTTGAACAACTACTTCAAAAGTGAAACCATGGACATCACCCAGAACCACAGGAACGCTGGCTGAGTGGAAGTCCTACAACTAGGAGGAAAGAGAAACGCATACGGACACTCAGAGAAGGCGCGGTGCTGAAGTCAAATTCTGAGGTGCGGAGTGCGCGGAGCGGGCTGGCGGCGGAGGGCGCGGTTGTTGTTTTCAATCGGGAGGGAGTCGCAGACTCTGAGCACCAGATCCAGGCGAGCCTTTAGGGACCCAGACTCAAACGGGAGAAGCGGGACTGTCTGGCTTCGGTCAGAGCGAGTGCAGCTTTCTCTCCGAGCTTTGCAGCGGGTGCTGGGACTCAGAGAGGCAGAGCCCCTTGGGACAGGACTGAGAGCCGCCATAACTGCTCTCTCCGGCCCACCCTGTTGATCCTGTGCGACCCGCCCCGCCCAAGCCCTGCACAGAGACATTTGCCGGATAGCCTCAGGCAAAGGCTAGATTAGCACCTCCCTAGAGGACAGAAGTTCTCTCACTGCTGACACAGCTGATTCTCATAGCCACTTGGCCTGGAGGTCAAACCCTCCCTGGAATTAGCTACAACAATCAAGATTTATCTATAAGACTGCGAACAAAGACCACTAGGGGGTGCACCAAGGAAGCATAACAAAATGCGGAGACAAAGAAACAGGACAAAATTGTCAATGGAAGAAATAGAGTTCAGGACCACACTTTTAAGGTCTCTCAAGAACTGTTTAGAAGCTGCCGATAAACTTAATGAGATCTACACGAAAACTAATAAGACCCTCGATCTTATATTGGGGAACAAACTAGAAATTAAGCACACACGGACTGAAATAACGAATATTATACAGACGCCCGACAGCAGACCAGAGGAGCGCAAGAATCAAGTCAATGATTTGAAATGCGAGGAAGCAAAAAACATCCAACCGGAAAAGCAAATTGAAAAAAGAATCCAAAAATGCGAGGATAGTGTAAGGAGCCTCTGGGACAGCTTCAAGCATACCAACATCAGAATTATAGGGGTGCCAGAAGATGAGAGAGAGCAAGATATTGAAAACCTATTTGAAGAAATAATGACAGAAAACTTCCCCCACCTGGTGAAAGAAATGGACTTACAGGTCCAAGAAGCGCGGAGAACCCCAAACAAAAGGAATCCAAAGAGGACCACACCAAGACACATCATAATTAAAATGCCAAGAGCAAAAGATAAAGAGAGAATCTTAAAAACAGCAAGAGAAAGAAACTCAGTTACCTACAAGGGAATACCCATACGACTGTCAGCTGATTTCTCAACAGAAACTTTACAGGCCAGAAGGGAGTGGCAAGAAATATTCAAAGTGATGAATAGCAAGAACCTACAACCAAGATTACTTTATCCAGCAAAGCTATCATTCAGAATTGAAGGTCAGATAAAGAGCTTCACAGATAAGGAAAAGCTAAAGGAGTTCATCACCACCAAACCAGGATTATATGAAATGCTGAAAGGTATCCTTTAAGAAGAGGAAGAGGAAGAAAAAGGTAAAGATACAAATTATGAACAACAAATATGCATCTATCAACAAGTGAATCTAAGAATCAAGTGAATAAATAATCTGATGAACAGAATGAACTGTTGATTATAATAGAATCAGGGACATAGAAAGGGAATGGACTGACTATTCTTGGGGGGGAAAGGGGTGTGGGAGATGTGGGAAGAGACTGGACAAAAATCGTGCACCTATGGATGAGGACAGTGGGTGGGGAGTGAGGGCGGAGGGTGGGGCGGGAACTGGGAGGAGGGGAGTTATGGGGGGGGGGGGAAGGAACAAATGTAATAATCTGAACAATAAAGATTTAATTAAAAAAAAAAAAAAAAAGGAAGGGCTGAGTAAAATTAGAGACGTAAATAAAGAGCTACTCCTTGTTTACAGGTAGGGAGAATCTGGATTGTTAAGAGGTCAGTTCACTAGATCCAGCCCAAACTCAACAGAAGTAGATTACATAAAGTAAGGAACACCAGGAGAGAGATCATTGGGGGCCATCTTAGAAGTCTGCCTGCCACAGTGACCAATATTATTAATGTAGCCACACATTATTTTTGTTGAACACCCCTATAATTCCTCTAAAGAGACTCTAGAGACAAACTGCATGGTTTGTTTAAATCCTAGGTCTTCTAATTAATGTGTGATCTTGTCAATCATTTAATTCCCCAGAACCTCAGTTTCCTCATCAAAAAAAAGGAGATAGTAACGGAACTTATCTCATAAAGTTATTATCCTATATAATAAAAGCCTAATATGCTAAGTATCTGACCGTTCGTTCGACTGTTCGACCAGTCGCTATGATGTACACTGACCACCAGGGGCGGACGCTCCAACAGGTAGGTTAGCTTGCTGCTGGGGTCTGATTGATGGGGACTGGGTGAGACAGGCCGGACACGGACACGCAATGGAGCCCTCCCACTGTCTCTCCTCGGGCCCTGTCATGCACCAGTGGGATCCCTTGGCCTGACCTGCACCCTCTCCCAATCTGGGACCCCTCAGGGGATGTTGGAGAGCCAGTTTCAGCCCAATCCCCGCAGGCCAGGCCGAGGGACCCCACTGGTGCATGAATCCATGCACTGAGCCTCTAGTGAGGTTATAATGATCAAATATATGTAAAGCAATTACATATTTGTCATATAATAAGCAACTGCATAAACACACTCATAAAACCATTATAAATACTAAACTTATTCCTCAAAGTTAAGTGTTTATTACAACACATCCTTCTTTGATTTAACTATTTAATGATGCTGTTAGAAACAAAGCACAATTTTAAGGTGTGTACAAACATATTTACTAAATCGCATGTATTTACTCAACCTTAGGCACTAAAGTATTTTCTTATTCCCATTTGTAATTAAAGTTTAACAAGCAAACATAGGTAATGCCTGGGATGATCATAATTCTGTTTTACCTGGTTCTAGTTTGTACCTGTTGTATAGATATCATGTCAATGGTACTCTCTTTCACTCTTAAAAGTATCCTAGATAAGACAAGAAATTATGGTGCCCAAGTCTGTCATGATCATAGATTGGAATGGAAACATCTAGATAAATACATCTAGATGGAGCCAGTGACCAGCAAAAAGAAAACAAAAAAGAAGAGATCAACCGAAGGACTTGTATGCATGCATATAAGCATAACCAATGGACATAAGACACTGGGGGGTAAGGGAGGTCAGGGGATTGTCAAGGGTAGGGGAAAAAAAAGGAGACATATGTAATACTCTTTGTAATACTTTAAGCAATGAAACAATTTAAAAAAAAAAAAAAGGGTGAGGGTAATGGTTAAGAATGACAGAGCCAGAGTGGTAAGAGAATAATAAATTCTTCACAATGTCCAAATACCAAAATGAATTCATCCACAATCTGAATTCAAGATTCTTCTGTGGCCTGTAAACCTAGCATAGTCTTAAAAACTTAGTAATAGCTCATAAAAATTTTAACTGGCATTTCCTTAACAATTAAAAAAAACAACCATAAATGCATACCAAATAAATGTCAATGTACCATATTTAATTTTCTTTTCCTTTGTTTTAATATGTAATCATGAAGCCAATATATAATTCTGATATTTAAAAAAAATAAGAAAACTTGTTTAAATCTATACATTACAGGCCAAGTTTTAAAAAGAAACCATTTTTTATAGCTATTTTTAATCTCCCATCTAAAAACATTAGTTCACTTTGGAAAGTATAATCCCTTTAAATTCCAGCAGCATCAAAGCAAATAGTCATGATCTCTTAAGAGGATAAATATGCTCATTTTAATTAAATGACTAAATTATGTAAGTTGGTATGCAATTTTTGCTTCTGTATTTTGAGATGTAGTTATAGGTCCTATGTATTTTATTAATGAAAAACTGAAAGGGCAATATAATTATGGCAGAGTATCCTATTAACATATGAATTTCTTAAAGATTTGTATCTTGAATTTTCAAGAATTTAGGCTAATAAAAGGAATGAAGTTCTGGTATATGCTACAACCTGAATGAACCTTGAAAACACTATGCAAAGAAGCCAGTCACAAAAGTCTGCATATTACATATTCCATTCATATGAAAAGTCTAGATTAGGCAAACCTACAGAGACAAAAAGTAAATTAATGATTGGCTAAAACTGGAGCTAGGGTAGGGTAGAGGAAGGGAATGGGGATGACTTCCTTTGGGAATGATGAAAATGTTCTAAAATTAATTATGTTGATGGGTGCACAACTCTGTGAATACACTAACTTCCATTGAATAGTGTACATTCTTTTGAGTAATTTGTATGGCCTGTGAGTTTTATCTCAATAAAGCTATTACAAAAAAAGAATTTAGGTTATAATTCCTATCTGAAATATATACTATTATATATTACTATCATAAAAATAGAAAACATTATTCCAATGCTAGATGGTAGACAAAGCCAGGAAATGTATGCATTAGTGTGTTCATGTTAATTGCTCAACATTGGTGCAAGTACACTTTATGCTATTAAATTCCTAGTGATTTTCAGACTACAATGGATTTCTTTAATATTTTTGCACAAAAATAAATTTTTAAATTGGCTTAACTTTAAATTTGTGGAGGATATTTCCTGAATTCATGAGGAAATATAAACAGTTTTAAAATAATCTGTCAAATAGCAAATTTTTATTCCTAAATAGCTATTAATTTAGTTTCTCAATACAAAGGATAATCTGAGTTTTGTATCAAGTGTAACATTTTAAGTGTATACATACAGTCCTATTTTATCTTCTTAAATTCTGTTTCCAGAGTTTCAAGTACAAAAATATTAATCATTTCTTGACCTAGTTATACAGTGTCACATTCCATTTTTTTAAAAGTTATTATCAAGATGATTTAGGTAAACACTAATAATCATGAAATATTTAAATAAATCTAGTCTATATAAGCAATCAGTATGTTACTGCTACTGATATTTCAACTAAAAAAATTCACAAAAATCAAAGATCGGTTTCATTATTCCACCATTAGTGTTTATTTATTTCATATGGCCATATTCCCATAGATGTATACATTATGGCACTAACTCTGGTATTCAGAGCTACAATGTCAGTTAGTTGATATACCATAGAGAAGCATTCATACATCACTTTAGAAAGTGACATGAAACGGCTCTTTGGTATGGCAAAGTGTTAAGATTCAGTAAAGCCAGCAGAGTGACATCAGCAAGATGATGAAATAGAAGATACCAACCTTCATTCCCCCACAAAAACAATTAGGCTGCAATCAACAAATGAAAAGAACCCTGGGAGAAGGGCTCTAGAGTGCAAGTAAGCACCTACCTACAGCAACATAATGGAGCAAAAATGGAGAATAACTACACAGAAGGGATCACTGGGGAGGTCGGCTTAGTGGAGATAGCTGACGACAACTAGGAACAAAGAAAAAGGGTGGGAACCACAAAATAGAGACCATCGTGGTCCTCAGTGGCCTGCTCTGCAGAGGACCCCGGCATCCTGTGCCCCTGAGGGCCTCAACAGCCCTCACGACAGCTGCAAGCTCCGCAGCTGCAGCTTCCACAGCATGGGCCCCAGCAGCCTGCTCCACAGAGGACACTGGCTGCTTTCCCATCCAGGTAGCCCATAGCCATCACTGCTCCACAACTGGGAAAGAAGCTGCTGTGGTGGTGCGCTGGGGCGAGGGCTGCCAGCACCTTCCAAACCTGAGCACACCTGACTCCAGAGCCACAGTAGCTCCGCTGACTCCTGCCCTCCAAACCTCGGCTCCAAGGCCGCTCTGCATTCACCCATGCTCCAGACGCCAGCCTCGTGGCTGCTCCACACATGCCCACACCTCACAAACCAGAGCCAACACCATTGCCCGCATCGTGGGTCCAAATGCTGCCGCTGCTCCGTGCATGCCCATGCGTCAGACTCCGTCTTCATAGCCACTTAGTACGTACCGCATTTCACACGCCATCGTCACTGCAGGGCAACCTGTACACCAGCTCCTAGAGCTGCTGTCACACTGCAGGCACTGGCACTGTGTCCCCGGCTCCACGGGTGTCTGCAAGCTGGACCTGGCACCAAGAGGAATCTCCTCCCCAGCTGCATATCACATACCCCACTGGGAGGAAAAGAGACCAGGTGGTCCAACCAACCTTCACTGCTGCTGCAGACAACTGCAGCCTGGGCCATTGAGAACCCCTGAAATCTCCCAACATTAACTTCAGCTGATGGAGATGCATGGCGACTACCCTGCTGGAGTTTCCTCAACAATTTAAAAGTAGAACTGCCATGTGATTTAGCAATCCTACTTACAGGTAACATATCCAGAGGAAGTTAAATCAATAAATTAGTACCTGGAAGAGATGTCTGCACTTCAGAGTTCATTGCAGCACTATTCACTACAGCCAAGATATGAAAACAACCTAAGTGTCCATCAACAGATGAATGGATAAAGAACATGTGGTGTACTTATGACCCAGCAATTCTACTTCTGGTATTCCAAAAAACCCAAAACACTCATTCAAAAGAACTCCTAATTGGTAGTCACAAAATAGTCATGTGACATAAAGTATAGCATAGGAAATATAGTCAATAATATTGTAATAACTACGTATTGTGCCAGGTGGGTACTGGAAATATCAAGGGGAAGACTTTGTAAAATATATCATTGTCTAACCACTATGCTGTTCACCTGAAACTAATGCAAAATAATTCTGAATATAAACTGCAATTGAAAAATAAAATTTAAAGAAAATTACAATTGTGGCCCTAGTTGGTTTGGCTCCATGGATAGAGTGTCATCCTGCAGACCAAAGGACCCGGTTTGATTTCGGTCAAGGGTATGTACCTTGGTTGCAGGCTCCTCCCTGGCCCAGGCCCTGTGTAGAAGGCAACCAATCAATGTGTTTCTCTCACATCGATGTTTCTCTCTGTCTTTCCCTCTCTCTTCCACTCTCCCTAAAAATCAATGGAAAAATATCCTCTAGTGAGGATTAACAAAAATAAAAAAAACTGCATTTATGGTAGACAACCTCTGGGGGAAAAAAGAAATGTGTAATATACAGTATATACATAATAAAATATTATTCAGTTATAACAAGAAGAAAGTCTTATCATTTGCAACAACAGGGATGAACCAGAAGGGCATTATGCTAAATGAAATACACCAAAGAGAGTAAGTCAAATACTCTCTGATCTCACTTATATGTGGAATCTTAAAAAAAACAAGAGCAAAACAAACAAAACAAAACAAAAAAACCTCATAGAAACTGAGAATAGAATGATAGTTGCCCAAGGTTGGGGGTGGGGGAAATGTTAGTCAAAGGATACACACTTTTAGTTATAGGATGAATAAATTCTGAGGATCTAATACACAGTATGACTATAGTGACTATAGTTAATAATTCTGTATGTATACTTGAACTTTACTAAATTAGTAGATGTTAAACAGTCTCACCCCAAAAAAAGAAATAAGAAACAAAGTAACTATGAGGTGATAGTGTGTTAATTAACTTGATTATGGTAATCAACACAAAATGTATGTGTATACCAATTCATCATGTTGCATACTTTAAATATACACAATTGTATATTTGTCAATTATACCTCAATTATTTTTAAAAAGATTAGATAAAGTTAGCTGATGTAGCCCTAACTGGTTTGGCTCAGTGGATAGAGCGTCGGCCTGCAGACTAAAAGGTCCAGGTTCGATTCCGGTCAAGGGAATGTACCTTGGTTGCGGGCACAGCCCCAGTGGGGAGTGTGCAGGAGGCAGCTGATCAATGTTTCTCTCTCATCAATGTTCCTAACTCTCTATCCCTCTCCCTTCCTCTCTGTAAAAAAATCAATAAAATATATTTTTTTAAAAAGTTAGCTGATGTATAACACTTATTTTATATATATATATATATATATATATATATATATATATATATATATACTTATGTATAAAAATAAATTTATATAAAAATTTAAATATATATAAAGTTTTAATATGCTCTTTGGTGTTAATTCAATATTTTTGATACCATGTAAAATAACAAAATTTTTTTTACTTTAGTTTCTTTCTGTCTAGTCACAGTGATCTGATAACTTTGTAGCACACAGTTTATTTTACATTTATATCAGTAAAATAAAACAATGAAATTTTATTTGCTAAGAGGAGATAACATCTTGAGCTTTTCTACTCTTTTCCAAAAGTAACTAGTATTATTACCTAAGAAACTATAGTTCCAAATGGTTTTCTGCTTAAAACATTTAAATCCCTAGGACAAAATTAGACCTAGTGGAGATAAACATATCCATTAATTTTTCTTTGGAATTCTCGATAGATACATTATACATTCTCCCTAGTGAGCCGCCATTTCAAGCAAACATAAATCACTATCGTACCTCTAAATGGCGGAGTCCTAGCCCTGAATATGTTAATAAGTGAGTTACATAAAACAGTTTTCAACATTACTATAAAATTGTCTATGGAATTCTCATAATTACTTTTACTAAAAGTAGTAGTATGATTTAAACATATTCAATTTCACAAATCAAACATTTATAAGGGAGAGTCAAGCACTGGTAAAACCTCCAAATAACAACAACAACAAAAACCGAAATATTAGAGATGACAGCCATCTCCTTTGGCTAAGTCACTCTGTGGCCCTAATAATTCAAAATTACTTGTAGACTTTTAAATAAAGTAAAAGTTAGTTTGAGACTTCAATAACAATTCAAATCCATTTTATACTTCCCAAAGGGACATATTTCTAACCTCCACTACATAACCAATATAAAATGACATGAGATATCAACCCGTTAAAATACTGTCCTATTAAATCCTGAGATCATTTCTAGTGCTGGTCTGACCATTTCAAGACAAGTTTACAAAGAAAATTTTATGTTCAAATCTCAGGCATCAAAAAAAGCACTAAAAGTTCTTATTGAAGCAAAGGTCTCTGCAGAGGATCAAAAAATATCTGGGCCAATTCAGAGTAACAAGTCAGACAGCCAAATGTAGCCAGTGCAAAGACAGAGTGGCTAACTGCCCAGATGTACTTCACTCCTCAAATACTTACAAATGTGCACTGCTGCTGTAACTCCTGTCACTTGATGCAAAAGTTACAAATCCAATGCAGATACAATAATAAAAATGTGAGCATCAAGAGCCACTGGGCATTGTCTTTGTGATGAGGTAGGGCTTTATAAATATAAATACAGGAGCCAATGTAAATATCTGTAATCATTTTCCTAACCATATTAATAGACATTTTCCTCAAGTAATTTCATTGACATTAATGATATCTGTATATATTTTTACACAAAGCTTTCTATATTTGCACAATTTCTAAAATATTTTAACTTCTCAAATATATGTGGGAATCATTCCAGATCACAAGATGCCAAGGAATTGCAGAATTTATCAAACTGATATATCAACACATATGAATATAAAACTGTGCCATTTTGTTTTTATTCAACAAGCATGTCATAAACAAATTATTCTGGTTTATGATGTCAGGTAAATGAAGGCAATTAAAGTAAGTCTAACTGTTAAAAAAATAAACTCAGAAACTTTACAACTCTTAAGAGAAATTTTTTTTAAGCTAAATTCACTCAAGATTCTGGGTCTAAAGATTCTAATCCCATATTCTTTCTACTCCCTCCATAGTGTTTGATGTAGAGTCATGAGCACACCAGATGAAGTATATGTTAAATACCGCCTTGCAAATTAAAAGAAACAATCAAAATAACAAGGGCTATTGCATTTAGCTAAGATAGAACAATGCTTCCACTTTGTTTATTGTTCTTTGTTATTATTTATTGTTTTCAATATTAAATGCTGATTAGAGGTCAAAAGACAAACTTATCTTAAAATGATTTAAGCATACTTCTAGTCAATCATAACTCAAGTATAAAAAATCCAAGACAGCATAATATAGTCAAAATAGACAGAAACACCAGGGTTTGAGTCCTGTTTTTTCACTTATTAGCTGAATGATCTTGAGCAACTTAGTATTTTGAACCAGTTTCCCCATTTCTTACATGGGGAAAATAATAACAATATCTACTTCACAGAGTTGTTGGAAAGTAAGGAATAAAATGGATCTGAAAACAGTTTTGTAAAACTGGTTAAGAAATAGATGCAATCATTGGGTTACCATTAAATAATGTTTGCCTGAGAGACAAGCTATTCAACATATAGTATAATAAAGCTTCATATATATATATATATATATATATGTGTGTGTGTGTGTGTGTGTGTGTGTAAAACATATCTTAATTTAAATAGTTTTAATTAAATAAACATTCATCTAAGTAAACGGTGTAACTACTGATGTCCACTCTTTTAACACTTGGAGTTAAGAATAATTAATATATGTTATAACCAAGAGTGATGACATTTTTAGTTTTAAAATATATTTTTCTCATGCTTTTAAAAATCTTGCATTTAGTATGTTCAATTCACAAAGCAAATATGTGCTTCCAATTAAACCCTATGAACAGACCTTAGTAGAAGGTAAGATATTTATTAAATTTCTATCTCAACTAAATCTTTCTTTTTCTTATTTGATGCAAACACAATAACAGTGTAATATATTCTTTCTCAGTGGTGAATAATAAATTACCATTTTACTTTCTCTATATTCATTGCCTAAATAAGGCTTTAGATAGAACCAAATATAGTTACAAAATCAAACACAACAATCAAAGGTAAAATACTTGCAACAAACCATACCTAGTCATAAGAACCGCATTATCGTGGTGGGCAATCCCATTTTCTGGAATGATGTTTCCATCAGTTTGGTGGGAGAGAATGGATTTCTGCCATTTACAGAAGCTATTGAGGGACTTGTCTGCATGGTGGTTTATCTCCAAGTTTGGCTGCAATACAACATGCATACCAGAAATGTTCCAAACAAATTACTAAGGTCAGTTGTTAAAACTTTTGAAGACTAAAGTGGGGCTATAATTAGAAGCAGTGGTTTCTAGGAATACTCTCTTGCCAATTTTTATCTCTGTAATATCTGACCTAGAGCTAATTTAGTGTACTATTAAACAAACATTCTTTCTAGTTCTAGCTTTAAGATAATGTGACTATGTGTGATTATCAGCATATAAAATCAACCAAAACCACTATTAGAAGGTCTGTTGTGCAAATGTTTATTTTTATACTGAAACACACAGCTAATATACATATATAGCTCTAACATGACATAAGAGGTATATTCTTGGAAACTTTAAGTATGCTAAATGTGCCCTAGCCGGTTTGGCTCAGTGGATAGAGCATCGGCCTGGGGACCGAAAGGTCCCAGGTTCGATTCCGGTTAAGGGCACATGCCCAGGTTATGGGCTCAATCCCCAGTGGGGGACGTGCAGGAGGCAGCCGATCCATGATTCTCTCTCATCGTGGATGTTTCTATCTCTCGCTCCCTCTTCCTTCCTCTCTGAAATCAATAAAAATATATTTTTTTAAAAATTTGCTAAATGCTCAGTGCTGAAAATCATACTCAACTAGAACTTCCTAAGAGGAGCAATAATGCAATATATTGTTTTATAATACATAATTCTATAGCCTGTCAAGATTTTAGATTTATAAACTAACTCATTCTTACCTGATCATCCGTGAGAACAATTAAGCGGACCACTATAATATTCACAACGTTTCCTATGCTGGAATCACGGTAAAGTTTGGCAACCTGACCTCCAGAAAATAAGAAAAGACACAAAGTCAGACAAAAATCATAGGGTGATTAATATTTTTATAGAGTGGCAAAATAATTGTTCATGAATTTAGCTACTATGTATAAAAACAGTTTTCTTTCATCCCGTCACTTAGAGCAATACCCTCCAGACGCCTCGGTAAAAGGTCCAAGTCTACCTCAAGAAATATTTTCTCCTAAAGATGAACGACAACACAGTGATTAAGAGGATGAGCTGATGTGTCAAGTGAAAGAAAACCTCTTCAGCAAGATTTAATACGACCTAACTAATTAAAAAGTCATATTATCTGAAAATAATAAGATCACTTTAAATGCATTGTCTATGGAACTGAAACATTAGTAGATCACGTCTTTTTCATTTTAGAGGAATAAATTCTTAAAATCATTATTTCCCAATAAAAATCTATGACCTTAGTAAAAAAAAAAAAAATACACATAACAAAACTATTAAATTTAAATATTATGTAGAGGGATCAAACTTACAATATTCATTACACTCAAAATGTAATGTTCAATGTCTTTGCGGCCATGATAGGACACCATCATTTTGTCTGCCACGACTAATGTCTCCACAAAGCGCTCGATGCTTATCGATCTCCTCGGTCTGTGTGTGCCATTCGTTGGTGGTGCAGAAGGAAAAGGAGATGTGTCATTCAGCCACCAAGGGTTGCCACCTATGAGGTCTACAACAGAAACAATTAACTAGTTCAGGTAGGCTCATTAATTACATTTATTTATTTATAGGTCTTTCCTTTAGACACGCTTCTCATAAATTCTCTAACGTATTAAGATTTTTCAAAGTGAGGGGAGGGGATGAGGAAATTCAGTAGTCAGAAAATTAAACTCTTTAAAGTTTTCAAAATAATTATATAAAAAATCAAACATTCAATTGCTTATGAAAACAAAATAAATCTAATGTATTACTTAATAAAAATATTTTATTAATATTCAACTGCTCGTAAGAACAAAATAAACCAAATGAACTACTTAATAAAAAGAATTTTCAAATAATCATTTCACATTATTCCAGTAAGTGATTACATCATAATACTTTTAAATTTAGAATAGGTATTTTAAAAAATCACTTAAGGTTGTTTAAAAAGCAACTAGAGCACTAATTTTCTAAACAGCCTAAGACAGTTCTGATGAAGAACATTAATGTTGCAAAAGTCTATTCCTAAGATGAGCATTTATTTTTAAAGTAAGATGCTCTTATTAAACTATCTTAATTAGAGCAATTCTAGTACACTAGCTATCTCAATTCTAAAAAGCTTTGAATAAATTTTTCACTTAATTTTGCAGTCTACAACTATTTATACTGACAGAGTACCCAGAGTATTTCTTTTCCAAAACCTAGAGGTAGAGGGCATTAGAATGATTCCAGCATGACTCACTTTAAACTACATCTCAATGTGGACTGTGGTTGACCCACGGTTTTCTAGACATTTGGTTCTTCAGTGCACAGGAAATCTGTTAGTGCTATGGCATTTGTAAATACTTGCCTCATTTATATTCATTTTCACTTAATAAACTTGAGCAGGTACAGGTCCTCTGCATATCTCACTTATATTTCCTTATATACAGAAAATCTTTTGACCCTCCACTTATTGAAAAATTTAGTAAGAAAAAATTAGATTAATTTATATACTTGACAGAAAGTGGTACTTTCTCTATCTTTCTAACTTCTTTAACCTTTCCTTTTAAATATGACTTTGGGAGAAGTTATAAATTTTAAGAAATAAGATGAATATGACCATGAGAAGAATCAGTCAAATATTTTTGAAACTCAGTAAGTTAGTGTCTTGAACTAAGCTGTTGAAATAGTATCACAATTAAGATCAGTAGTTCTTGCCGAAACCCGTTTGGCTCAGTGGATAGAGCGTCAGCCTGTGGACTGAAAGGTCCCAGGTTTGATTCCGGTCAAGGGCATGTACCTGGGTTGCGGGCACATCCCCAGTAGGAGATGTGCAGGAGGCAGCTGATCGGTGTTTCTCTCTCATCAATGTTTCTAACTCTCTATCTCTCTCCCTTCCTCTCTGTAAAAACTCAATAAAATATATATAATAAAAAAAAAGATCAGTAGTTCTTAACCAGACATTTCCCAAACTTATTGAATACAAAACACTTTTTTCCCAATAACATCTAATGACATTCTCACAGAACTTAGGGGACTGCTACCATATTCCCATTATTGGGAAGCCAGTGAAGTGTTTGAAGGTGTGTAGTACAGCCAGATCTAGGTGGCAGAAAGACAAAGTTGGAGACAGAAAGACCAGTTAGAAGCAATTACAGTGTACTAGGCAAGAGACAATGAGGGTATGAACTAAATCAACTGGTGCTAGGGGTGGTAGAAATGGCTATTGAATGGAACAGATTAAAAGCAAGGACCATTTATGGAACAGTCTCAGTAATGCAGGGGGGGAGATTGTAGAAGAAAATCTTCCCCAAAAAGAGCAGAATTTCATGATGGCAATTTGACTCATGCCTAAACCATCTAATAAAAGCATAATATGCTAATTGGACCAGACGACCTTCCGGACGAAGCCGGGACTGTGAGGGAAGCCCGGGTCCTGGGTGTCAGAGGGAAGCCAGAGCAGGCAGCCAGGGAAGGAAGGCCTACTCTTGCACAAATTTCATGCATCGGGCCTCTAGTTAAAAAAATAATGATCTGCCTGAGTAAGACCACTTAATGAGATAGGCACTTCAAAAGGGGATGATTTGCACTGGCCAGTTTGGCTCAGTGGATAGAGCATCGGCCTGCAGACTCAATGATCCTGAGTTCGATTCCAGTCTAGGGCACTTACCTCGGTTGCAGGCTTGATCCCTGGCCATGGTCAGGGCATGTGCAGGAGGCAACCAATCAATGTGTCTCTCACATTGATGTTTCTCTCTCTGTCTCTCCCCCTCCCTCCACTCTCTCTAAAAATCAATGGAAAAATATCCTTGGTTTAGGATTAACAACAAAAGAGGATAATTTGACTACTAAAAATTATAATAAACAACTAAATATTTTAATCCTCATTTTTACAAAATTATAGATAGTTGTACTTATAGCCTAACTTTCTTAAACATAAGATAAAATAAACTACTTCCATAATGTTTAGATTCCTTACTCAATACAAAGACCAATTAAACATTTTTTTTATTATTTACTATGAAATTTTATTTCATGCCCTAAGTGGATTCACTTGAAGTGGCGTTTTTCTAGTACTAATTATTCTGACCAACAAAGGACCTCAGAGATTACTCAAGAAGAGAGAATGCAGAATAAGAACAGTCATTTGAGGAAAGAACTTTAAAGAACACTTATACTTGAAGCAGAAAATAAGGAGCCCATGAAGGACACAAAAGAAACAAAAGGGTGATGCATTCACTAATTGCAAGGCAATCCACTCCGTTTTTTACAAATCTACGTATTGAACCCATTTTTCATTAAAACTACTTGTTGGAGAATTCTTCTCTGCATTAAGCTGAAATCTGCCTTTGAAATACGATGCCCCTAGTTTCAGCTACTATAACTACACGGAAGAACAAATCTAGTCATATGTGTGTGTGTGTGTGTGTGTGTGTGTGTGTGTGTGTGAGTGTGTGTTTTCTTTTAATGCTAGAAACAGTTACCCCAATAATGATAGCTACAATTTAACTGAGTAACTAATGTGTAATAAAAGGAGTACTCAGAGAGAGAGGTTGGGTAATTTGTCCAAAGCTACACCAAAGCCCGTGTTCTTTCTACTATGTTATGCCATGTCCTCTATTTCTCTAAGTTTTCTAATCTTTAGACTGAACAGCCTCCTAATTCCCTAGCTCTAGTCTTGCTCTTCTTTAATTCAGTCTCTAGATGGCTGCCAGAGTAATCTTTATGAAATCCAGATCTGACCATGTGATTCCTACTGCATAAAACCTTTCAAAGGTTTTCCAGCACACTTAGGATAAACAAACTCCTTAACGTGGTTTATAAGGCCTTTGTGATTTGATTTGGCCTCTTCTAATTTCTCCAGTTTCATCACTCACTACCACACCCCCAACTACTAAGAATCTCACCCCTATTTCTCCAACCCACATTCTAATATCCAGTTATATGAACTGTCAATTCCTGGAACATGACATTCTCTCTTCAGATTCAGAACCTTTGTAAATGCTGTTTCCTCTATATGGAACGCTACCAACTGCTCCCTCTACCTTTGCCAGCTACCCTGTCTTACCCCTTGGGCCTCAGTTTAGAAGTCACTTCTTCCATGAAGCCTTCTTTGGCCACTGAAGTTTAGGTGTGTTGCTCCTTCTATATATGTTTACATCCTCAAATACCACCTTAAAACTCTTCAAGTCTTAGTCAAGTGTCTAGATTCCTGTCGCTAGCATAAAAATATCAAGCTAAGCAAACAGCACCAAGTGCTATGAAACACCTGTGCATGAGAACTATAACTACTACCTGGATGAAATAAGGTAGGCTTCTTTCCCCTTCAAAAGTAATAGAATTTTACACAGATTTCTATTTCAAAGAGATTCCAAGATTGACTTAACACTACTGATGGGTGACATTTTTAGAGAGGACTCTGGACATTATCATTTTAATTACTCAAATTATTATTTGCTTATTATTGTTAACCTTGCCAGAAGAAACAGAATGGCAACACAATACAGTATGTCGCTCACTCACCAGAAACCCCGCAATGGGAGTGATCATACATATGCCGTTGCTGAAGGGTAGACTTTTTGTAAATTACATGGGGATGGCCATTTTCATAACTAAACTGTTTGGAATCCTCTGTGGTATTCTTTAATGGTTCAATAAAATATTCTTCATCTTCTGTTGCAATAACACCATGCTAACAGAAAAAGAAACAAAGAATTTGCCAAGAAGAAGCATTTGAATATTATCATTACCAAAAATTAAAAATAAACAGATACCTCTCCAAAAAGGTTAAAACACATGTTAATAAAAATTAAGTAAATTGTCCATACTCAGCAAAACATTATATAAATTTTCCTTTCCTTTGAAAAGGATGTTTAAGTACCTCTACATGTTATGCCCTGTACAAAGCATGACACATACATTATTTCCTCCAATCCTCCTAACAACTCTATGAGGTCGCAGAGATCTCTATGTGCACATGAAGACTTATTTTCTTTCCAAATTTTGCACACTTAACTATCTCCTCTGTGTTTAGGTATAACTTTGTAAATCAGCTTGGCCAATAGAAAATGGGCAGTGTTGTACATGACCTTCCGGCCAAGCTCCTGAAAACCTCCCCAGCAGAATTCCCCACTCTGTCCAGAAAAAAAAAAAAGACCTAGGGAAGGTGGAAACCAAAAGAGAAAGAACCTGGGTCCCTGAAGGACCTCGGGAAAGCTGTTGAACATAGACGCTGATACAAGGGAGAAATAAACTTTTATTGTGATAAACTTTTATTGTGACATTTTAAGGTTTATATTTCACCAATTAGTATGTCCTTAATTAATATACCTGCCATATATCACTGTTTTGCCAATGAAGTAGCAGGCTCAAAGGTTAAGAACTTGCTCAATATTATACAGAGGCAAGTGAAGGAGCTGGAAGACACACAAAACTCTGCTCTTATTCACAGTATTAATTGCCTTACACTTAGTTATTGAGCCAAGTCCTACTCAGCTCAGTCACTTCTCTTTAAAACTTTCTCTAGCTCAACTGGAGTAGCTTCCCCCACCCCCCGAGTTCCAACAGAGCTTATTATTTATTTCTAATTTATTTATTTTTAATTAATTCCACACTGCTTTGCTACATCTCAACTCCTGAAGCTGTGTTTCAATGTATTATAGCTTTTCAACTGCATGTGTTATCTTCCCAAGTATACTAGATGCTTTCTTAAGGCAAAGGGTTCTATCTCCTACTTCTCTGTATCAGTTACAGCCACAGAAAGTGTCCCACATGTATTACACTAAATAAAAAATTGCTAATTAAAAGAAATGAGATAGTAAAAGTTATCTGCATCAGAAATAAGACGTTCCATCCCTGTCTAATAGTATTTTCCTAAGTGTGGCACATGAGAGGACTGCTCTTAATCCGACTAATTTACCCTGTAACACTGGATAAAACACAAACTCCCCGGGTATTTCCTCAGCTGGAAAATGAAAGGGTCGGTGTAAATTAGTGGTTTTAAAACAGCACTCTGGGGAGCCCTAAGGGTTCCATGGAAGTGCCCTCAGGGGACTGCCCCAGACAACAAAGAGAGACCTACACAGCTTGGAGTCCCGGGTTTAGGAATCAGCTGTGCTTTTATTCATCTATATATGAAGTTTCCACATAACATTTCACTTGAGAAAAGGGTTTTGCTTCTTTAAAAAGAAGGGGGGGGGATTGAAAGCCTCTAGTCCTGATAATCTCTGAAGCCCCTTTGAATCTAAGCCTCTATGATTCTGTTTAAGGAAATGCATGTTGCGTATAATATGCTTGGAAAGAAAGGTAAGGTATAATCATAACTGCTCTAACTTAGAGATGAAGTTGGCAGCCACCTGTAGGAAGTGAGCTAAGGAATGTAAAAACAAAACAAAACACCAAAACAAAACGGCCCTTAGTCACTTCATATTATTTTCACCATTGTTTGCTTTACTTTAAAAATATTAGTCTCTAAATTAAATTCAAATACTGACAGGAATAGCATAATCTGCCATTAACAAACGCTAATACCTGAGCATGAATTACTTTACCAGGAAGGTTAGCGGTGTGACAGTAAACTGAACACGGTTCCTGCGGGAAGGAGGGGATGTATGAGAAGTCTTGGTAAGAGGAAAGGTAGAAAGTGGGGTCTAGAGTACTAAAGTCATCCTAGACTGTGGGCAAGTCACTCAAGCCAAGAATCTCAGGTTGCTGGGAAAAGAGTCACAAGCCTTGTAAGCAGATACAATCTCTAATTTCAAGTATGGAAAGACTACAGAAGAAAATCCAGAGATTTTGTGTGTTAAGTACCCTGTAAGATGTTCACACATATCATCTCATTTCATCGTTGTTATTTTTTTCATTTCATCTTAATAGCTCTTTGAAGTAAGTACTACTCAGTTCCTCTGTGCAGATGACAAGTGGAGGCTGAGCAAAGTTAAGTCACAAACTCACTTGATAGACTTCGGAGCTGGACTCTTAGCCACTGTACTATAATTCCCTTATCCTCTGAGGGTGGTTTGTGACTTTATTCATTCACCAACTATGTTCGAATGCCTATGATAGGGCAAGTACTGTTCTAGATGGTGGGGATACAATAATGAACAAAACAAAGTTCCAACTCTATCATGGAGCTTACATTCTGGTGGGAGGAGCTAGAAAAAAAAAGAATTCATTCATTAGATAAATAAATGATCAATCAGGTAGTGATAAATGTTAACAAGAAAAATAAAGCAGTGTAAGAGAATAGAAAGTAATTAGAAGTGAGGGAATTACACAAACTATTTAGGATGGTCAGGGTCATCCTCTCCAATAAGGTGACATTGGAACAGAAATGTGAGTAAAGGGTTGTAGTTTAGTCAATTCCATGAAGAGAAAAAAGGGCAAGGGAATTGAAGGTGGGTTTGGAGGGAAGTGAAGACATGGATTGGGTGGACAATGAAAAGGATTAGTGGGTCATGTTGGGCATAAAAGGGCTGTCTCTTAGAGTTGAGATACTAGAGACAGTACTGGAAAGATAGAAGAATGGAACCCTTGAAATTGAGACTATGGCAAGTTGCAGATTAAATTCAACTTTGCTACTCTGGGCCTATAACCTTGCAGCTTCATTTAGCCAGAGGAAAGTACACCAAGATGCCAGCTGGTCTCACTTGAATTTCATCATCATAATCTCAACTGTGTCCTTAACGCTCATGGCAATTATACTATGTTTCTCTGATTTATTCAGTATGCTGCTCTTCTGGGTAAATATTTCATACTTTCTCCTCTCTTCTTAATACCCTAACACCTCATTTTTCCATCTCCTGTTCCAATAAACAACATGGCACAACCTCCTGCTAAGTCCTACAACAACAAACACCCCACCTACCTGAATCTCCTCCATATAATCTATTTTATATCCTTTTATTATGGATGAGCTGCATGTTCTCCTAGCTACGGACAATTATTGTATTTATGCAGATGAGTCCATCCCTTCTGTATCTATCAAGAACATCACTCCAGAAACTTCCCTTCTCTCTATAATCATTCCTATCAAACAAAACAAAACAAAACCTCTCACTCCCACTTGTGCCTGCAGCAACTGACATTGCTTGCTTTTCTAAAATCATTATCTGTATAGTCCTTTCTCTCATTCCTTCTTAAACCTTTGCCAACAGGTTTTTGCCTCTTTTCCAAACCCCACCATGACTTCACCATAACTGCTTTAGTCAAAGTCACCAACAACCTCCTCATTGATAAATTCAGTGGTTAGTTTTCAGTCCTACTCTTATTTTGACATTTTTCTCTTAAAATACTTTCTTACTTGGCTTCTAGAATATTTGTCTGGTTGTCCTTCAATTTCTTATTCCACTGTTCTTTGCTGGTCTCCTCCTTATCTTTCTGACCTCCTTAACCCATTGGAGTACCCAAAGATTCAGCCCTTAAACCTCTCCTTTATTCTATCTATTCTCCCCACCTAAGCAATTCCATGTAATCTCCTGTCTCTGTCATTTATATATTGATGACTCCCAAATTTGTAAGTTCATAATTCACATCTCTCTTCTGCATATCCAATATGCAATATAACTTCTCAAATTTAACACGTTCAACTGAACTTCTGCTATGTACCAACCCCCAAACTATTCTTTCTATAACTTTTCCATCTCAATGAATGCCTGAGTCTTTCTCATGCCATTTGATGACTGATATATTTTTCCAGTTGTTCAGGCCTCAAGCTTAGAGTTAACATTAATTTTACCCTAGTTGTGTCCTCTAAAATCTAACATCTGGCCTCCAGTTCCCTTTCTAACTTCACCTTCCATTATTCTTCCTCTCTTTCACTTAGGTCTGGCCACGGTATTCTTGCTTTTCCTCAACACTCTAATATCAGACCTTTGTACTTAAAGATTTCCACCTGGAAAAATTATCCCTAAGATGTCAGCATTTCCCTTCCTCATTTCCCTTAAAGTTTTTTTAAATATATTTTTATTGATTTCAGAGAGGAAGGGAGAGGGAGAGAGAGATAGAAACATCAATGATGAGAGGGCATCATTGATTGGCTGCCTCCTACACATCCCCCGCTGGGGATCGAGCCTGCAACCCTGGCATGTGCCCTGACGGGGAATTGAACCGTGACCTTCTGGTTCATAGGTTGATGCTCAACCACTGAGCACACTGGCCAGACTCCCTTAAAGTTTTTACTCAATATTTTTCCACCTCAGAACTTACCATTACACAGCACACTATGATTTTTATTTATTTATCTTATTGTGTATCTCCTCCACTAGAATGCAAGTTAAATGAAGATAGGGACTTTTGTTTTGTTCACTGTTGTACTCATAGCACCTAGAGCAGTGCCTATTAAACGACAGGTATTTATAAGTATTTCATGAATAGATAAATGAGTAATGGAAAAAGTAGAAAGGCAACTGTGGCTATAACAAAATGAATAGAAAGTCTACTGGGGTCACTGGTCTTTTCTAACTAGGTATATAGTCTTCAGTATCTTCAGAGAGATGAAAGAAAATCATGAAACAAACACAATATATAAAGAAAGGAACAACCAAGACAGGAAGCCTTCTTGAAAATCAGAAATATGACTGCTGTAATTTTTAAATCAATTAAAGGGAAAAAAAAGAATGCAAAATTGGGGAAATCTCATTGAACAAAAGATGAAAAAGAGAGATAAGAGAAGCAGAAAACCAATCACAGAAGGGTAAGGAGAGAAACAAGAAAAGAAAATTTTTAAGAAAACATTTTTTAATTTCTCTAACCTAGAAGAAGGCCTTTAAATTGAAAGCACCCATCAAACACCAAGGAGAGATCAGGAAAGAAGACCCACAGCTTACCACATGATTATAAAATTCTTGAAACAGGAAAGAAAAGATCACTTTCACTGAAGAAAAAATTTTAAGAAAAAAAAAAAAAAGTATATGTATGCCACCCAAAACGAACCAATGTTATTTTTTAGATCTTTAAGTCTTTTCCTAAGATATAAAACCATATAAACAAATTTAATGCCCCATATTTCCCTTTCCTAATTACACCATCCATGGTTCTGAAGGAAAATGATTTTGAACTTAGACTCTCACATTCAGCTAAATTATTAATCAAACATGAGGACAACATAAAGTCACTTTCAAATAGGCAAGGACTCCGAAATTTTACTTCCCAGGCACCTTTTTTGAGGTAACTACTTGAAGATGTTCTCTAACAAAACCAGAATGTAAACACAGAAAGAGGAAGATGTGTTACTAGCCTAGAAAAAAAATAAATCCCAAGATGAGAGATGTGTAGTAACTCAAAAAATTAAGTAACCAGTAAACTCCAAGAAAAGTATCTCCAAAGAAGAATGAAATATACAGGGTAGGGCAAAAGTAGGTTTACAGTTGTTTGTATGGAAAATAATACAATAATTAAATAATAATACAAGAATAAATTCTGTGTTTTGTGTACTCACAACTGTAAACCTACTTTTAACCCACCCTGTATATCACACAATAGATATAAGAACTAAAAAACTGAATATTAATCACTGTGTTAAAACAATCATATATTTTTTTCCTCAATAAGACAAAAAAAAAAAGAAACTTCAGAAAAACAAGACCTAGATAAGAAAGCCGTAGTCCTAAATTGTGACATTACTTAAAACAGCTGATAGACTATAATGTTAGAAATCTTTTCTTTTGAATGGTACAAGGGCTGTAACACAAACTATGGATAAGGAAATATGATTAGAAACAAACACTATTGATCTCTACATTGAAAACTATTGTTTATAAACAGTTAAAAACAGAATTGGTTACAAGGGGCCTTTGAAAAGTAGGCTCTTTTTTTGTTTTTACTGTATTTTTATTGATTTCAGAGAGGAAGGGAGAGAGAGATAGAAATATCAATGATGAAAGAGAATCACTGATGGGCTGCCTCCTGCATGCCCCCTACTGGGGATCAAGCCCACAACCCTGGCACATACCCTAGACCAGAATCAAAGCCAGGACCCTTCAGTCCAGAGGCTGACGCTCTATCCACTGAGCAAAACCCGCTAGGGCAAAAGTAGGATTTTTTAAAAAAAAACTTCTACACATATTCATTTGATTAAAAATATAACATGATACAAAATAAGAATGAAGACAAGGATTACTAAGACTAGTGGGTAAAAGTGTGATGAGGAATAGGATATTTACATAGTCCCCCAGTATCTGTTCACAAATTCCTTATCAGCTGCCAAGAGGTAAACAGCAACCTCAGTGGACAAACATGGCAGACCTCACCTTAATCAAGTAATCAAAGTTAGTCAACATAGACCATGCAGTTTCAATAGGAAGCAAAGTAAAAAAGAAAGGTGTTAATAAAGAGAGGGAACGAGAACAAGAGACAGAAAGTCTCAATGAGGATGAAGAATAATCAGGTGGCCCTGGCTGGCGTGGCTCAGTTTGTTGGTGCATCCTGTGCACCAAAAGGTCGAAGGTTCAACTCTCAGTCAGGTTTTGGATTCGATCCAGATCAGGGTACATACAGTAGGAACTGATCAATGTTTCTCTCTCCCTTTCTCTCTCTATTTCAACTTCCTAAAATATTATAAAATATCTACCATCTAATATATGGTCTTATTAGATGCTAGGGAAGAAAAATTTAATAAAATACAAATCCTCTAAATTTTCTGACCAAATTTATTTTATCTTCAAATTTATTTTATCTTCTCCATTCTCAGTGCCATAATTTTGTAAAGGCCTTCATTATCTCCTAAATGTTCTAACTCATCTTCACACCTCCAATCACTCCTGTCCCCTCAAATTTCACAATGGAATTGGTGTGTGTTTCTTTCTAAATCTCAAATTTGTTCCTTTCATCACCCTGTTAAAACTATGAATGGCATAATTAATGTTAATGCCAAATTTAGAGGGCTTGATCAATGACTGAGAATGGTACTTTTCTATCATATTTAACAGCAAATGTCATTTAAACATATGAAAGCTTTTAAAACACATATCTACTTTGGATAATTTATTTTTATTCAAAAAGATAAATCTATTTTGTATATAAAGCCTAACACTGTATACAGAGAAACTAGTGATAAAAGTACTCAATGTTTCTATTTATAGGAATTAACCCCAAATCTTAAAATCTAATCATTTTGACCCACTAACAACTCTAGAAAATAGACAATCTGAGCAAATTCTTATTTATACCTATAATGAAAATTTTCCTAAACTGTGTGGTTCCTAATACTCCTTTCAAATTTAGGACTTATTTAACTCCAACTTTAATTATGTATTTTTTATATTAACCTAGGAATAAGAATATGAATGTGATAGAATATAGAAAAAAACAGTTTCTGAAAGTATGACTTGAGCATCAAAATGTTTGTGCTCTTGCCTGGACAGTTTGGCTCAGTGGATAGAGCGTCAGCCTGCAGACTGAAGGGTCTCTCTCGGGTTTAATTCCGGTCAGGGGCAAGTACCTCAGTTGCAGGCTCCCAGCCCTGGTCGGGGGCTTGTGGGAGGCAGCCAATCAATGTGTCTCTCTCTCACACATCGGTGTTTCTCTCTGTCTCTCCCACTTCCCTCCACTCTCTAAAAACCAACGGGGAAAAAATATCCTCGGTTGAGGATTTAAAAAAAAAAAAAAAAAGTTTGTGCTCTTGGCAGATCCCTCAGATCGGTCTCTTGCTTCAACAGTGTTTGGATGGAACAGACCCAGGGACACCCCTTCTTCCAGCCTCGCACCAGTCACCACCTGCGCAACCACCTCAAGCCGTCCTCTCCAGACCAGCCAATGCCGTTTTTTAACCTAAACTCCTTATTGCCGAGCAACATGAGCTCCCAGATTCGTCAGAATGATCCCACCCAGATGGAGACTGCCCTCAGCCACTTGGCCAACCTGCACCTTCAGGCCTCCTGCACCACCTCTCTCTGGGCTTCTATGTCGACCACCATGCGGCTCTGCAGGGCGGGGCCCCTTCCGCAAGTTAGCAGAGAAGAAGCCTGAGGACGCCCAGAGTCTCTTATTAAAGATGCAAAGCCAGCTCCGGGGCCGAGTTTTTTCCCAGGACGTGCTGAAGCCGACAAAGATGAGTGGAACAAAACTCAGGACGCCATGGAAGCCGCCCTGGTCTTGGAGAGGAACCTGAGCCAGGTCCTTCAGGAGCTGCAGGCCCTGGGTTCCACCCGCGCAGGCCCTCCTCTCTGTGACTTCCTGGAGAACCACTTCCGGGGTGAGGAGGTGAAACCCGTCAAGAAGATGGGCAGCCACCTGACTCACATCTGCAGGCTGGCCGGCCCGCAGGCTGGGCGCGGCGGGTATCTTCGAAAGGCTCACCCTCAGGCACCCGAGGAGCCTTTAGAGCCCAGAGTCCTTTGAGGGGCCCCTCTGGTGTCTGGCTTTTGCCTGGGCCTCTCCCTGAAACCACTAGCCATCCTTTTAACCACCCTCAAGCCCTTTCCCAAGCACCGGACCAAATGGAAATAATAAAGCTTTTTGCAGCCAAAAAAAAAAAAAAAAAATTGTGCTCTTTTACACAAATAGAGCTTTAATGGAACATCTACATTAGCCTGAATATGGTAAAAGCAGTAGAGGAAATACGGGAACATGCTTTGCTTTGCAACCTTGAACTGTGTATTTACCATTAGACTAGAATGGACTCAAATGCCCAGGATAGACCCTACACTCTTGAAATCTAAGTAAAATAAGATTTGTAATCAATCTTCAGATAAATGCAGAAAAATTTTATTTAATAAAGAGATATTGGTATAAAAGATTTTGCTTCAAGAATTTATAACCACCCTGGCCAGTCTGGTTCACTTCATTGGAGCATTTGTCCCATATCCTGAAGGATGGTGGCTTAGATTCCTGGTCAGGGGACATGCCCACATTTTGGGTTTGCTCCCTGATCAGGGCATGTACAGGAAAGCAATGATCAAAGGCAATCTTTCACATCGATGTTCTCTCTCTCTCTCTCTCTCTCTCTCTCTCTCTCTCTCTCTCCTCCCCTCCTCTCTAAAATCAATTTTTTTAAAAAAATTTTTAAAGAATTTATAACCATAAGTAGGTCGCACATAATTAAGCTATGCTGACAACCAGAGAAAGACATTATAGAAAGAAATCTAAAGAGGCAATCAGTGTCGTAGTTTCCTGAAATAATACACGCACATACATGTACACATAACCTTAAACTCTTCACCAATGATTGGGTTTTGTTTATGCATGAAAGATACCTTATTTGAACAGAAAAAAAAAACAATTTAAATCTAAAATGAAACCTGAGGTTTTATTCATTTTTCTACTAACAATATAGGGTTTTTAATATTGCTCTGACTTTGAAAACTCAATACAAACATTATCAAAAAGACTATCAAAAGCAAAGGCAGCAGCAATAACAAAAATATTTAGATGTTGTATATACATATTTATTAATCTGAGGAAAGACATTTACACTGAGATTTTATATCCCCATAAGAAATTTAAAATTATAACATCTACTTACCAACCCAATACAGTTGCTTAAAGCCACTTTGGTTGTACTATGTTGATCTTCCAAGTATCCTGTGTAGTGACAGTTGTCTAAAAAATCATGTTTCCATTGAGGCCCATCTTTCCCCCAGTATTCTACGGTAAAATGTTTGGACACAAAATCCGTGTTGAGAGTCAAGTTTAGGTGAAAGTGCTTGCCATAGGCTGAAAGTTTAAAAAATAACTTAGATGCTGCCTGCTGTGGATCGATAGGGTCCATACTCCGTCTTCTCCTCGAGTGTTTATCATTTTTCACAGTAAAGCTGAGGAAAGCTCCATTTTGGTCAACCCTTATTGGAATAGTTAGCTGGTAGTGTTCTAGGTAAGTCAGGAATTCCTCTTCGTAATCATAAAGCAGAGTATCCAGAAAAAAAAACACATGGAAGAAAAGATAATTTAACAGAACAACAAAGTAGCAATGTAAATAACAACTATATCAGTTAAAACTATGAACCATCATGGGTGAGTTATGGAAAAAAATGTTATAGTATACAAAAATAAAAGAGTAAAAGTTTCAAATCTAAAGATGAATTAAGTTTCAATTATTTAATTCCTCAAAATAACATTATTTTAAAAGACTATTTTTATTTTTACAATTTAAATTTAAAAAATGAATTCTAAGGGGAAATTACACAGGAAATATGAATATTTTATATTGAAAGTTAAAACAGTGAAAAACACACATATGTAAAAGAATAGAATTTAGCTCAGATAAAATGTTTGTGAAAGTTATCCAAAGAGTTTATAAAGAATCTCAACAGCCTTGAAGACATTTTTAAAAAATAAATTATCAGCTAGCCACTTTGTGAAACAGTCTGGCAATTCCTCCAAAATTAAACATGGAACTACCATCTGACCCAACAATTCCACTGCTAGGTATACACCCAGAAAAATGAAAACCACATATCCACACAAAAACTTGTACATGAATGTTTATGGCAGCATTGTCCATAATAGCCAAAAGGAAGAAATAACCCAAATGCCCATCAAATGATGAATAAATGAGTAAAATGTAGTATATTCACTTACATAATGAAATATTATTCTGCAATAAAGGGATACAGTGCTGATACATGCTATGACATGAACAAATCTTCATAATAACTGCCTTCATAATTAAAGTTCATTATCTAACACTATAAAAATATGCTAAGTGAAAGAAACCAGTCACAAAAGATTATATGTTATATGATTTCACTTATATGGAAATATCCAGAATAGGCAAATCTCTAGAGACAGAAGTAGATTAGAGGTTGCCTAGGGCTAGGGGTGTAGAATGGTTTAGAGAGAATTTATGAGTGACTATTAATGGGTACAGGTTTCTTTTTAGGATGATGAAAATATTCTAAAATTGGTTGTAGTTATGGTTATACAACTCTGTGAATATACTGTAAACCATTTGAATTGAATACTGTAAATGGGTAAATTATATGGTATACCTATTATATCTCAATAAAGCTGTTTTTAAAAGTATCAGAATGACCAAAAATTCAGAGGACTATTAAATAATATTTTCCTCACTTAGGTGTACTAAATATTACCAATCTACCTTCTTAACTACATCTTCCTTTAGCGGGGTTTACTACCAAGGAAAACCAAATGGCTGCCTGATGCCTTACTGTCTCTACATGGAGCTCACTCACAAATATAAACTCCCATGAAACCATGACCAAATGGAAATAATTTGAAAGATAATATTTATTTTATTTCTCATGAATAAGAGTTCATACCAAATGCTATGGCTTTATTGATCTACTTTGAGATTCACATTTTGTATGTATGGATTTCTAGACATCAATCTATAATAGCCTTGAAAATCTGGTTTCTCAGCACCAAAAAAATGATCCGTTACTATACATTCATGGAAGGGGACTACAAAAGGTCTGCTTTCTCTAATTCTATAAGGATTGGACTGGCTCATGGAAAACAAAATGACATTTCTTCCTGGGTTCTTTCTGTTAAGATGTTTCCTATGATACAAAGTTCAATTCTATGAATGAAAATCATAGGGCTCTATGGGTGAGAATTTGAAAAGTTGAACTTCTCACCACTTTTACCTTCTTACCCAGGCTCTAGATCTTAGATCAGAATTCTTAAGTTAGAAAAAGCACTTTTTCACTAAGGGTCCATATTTTAAAAATCTTATATCAGAACTAGAGGCCCAGTGCACAAAAATCATGCACTCGAGGGGTGGGGGTGGGGGGGTCCCTCAGTCCTGCCTGAGCCCTTTTGCAGTCCGGGAGCCCTTGGGGGATGTCCCACTGACAGCTTAGCACTGCCTCGGAGGGGGGAGAGGCTCCCACCACCGCCACTGCACTTGCCAGCCATGAGCCCGGCTTCTGGCTGAGTGGCGCTCCCCCTGTGGGAGCACACTGACTACCAGGGGATAGCTCCTGTGTTGAGCGTCTGCCCCCTGGTGGTCAGTGCGCGTCATAGCAACCGGTTGTTCTGCTGTTTGGTCAATTTGCATAGTAGCCTTTTATTATATAGGATGTGTCTAGTTTCTTGCTCTTTCATAGTATAAACCTTTGGGTTCCATTTAAACATGACTTTACCTGTACACTCTAGCAATGAATGACCCTATCAATGTTTCGGATTCAGAAGAAGATGCCTGGTCTATATCTTTTGAAAAAGACCAGTCAACTCTAAAATCCACTGGATATTAAATACCAGTGAAACAAGTTAAACAGACTTTTAGAGGCCTTAACATTTATGAAATGTGCACTGAACTGACACTGTAGGCCTCTGCTCCTATCACTGCATATCCCAAAGAAAATGTTCACCCAAACCAAATATTCAGTCCCTTTGATAGTTCAGCTGGTAGAGTGCAGGACTGTAGTTGATTAATAGCAATATTTTTTGTCAGTTTCAAAAGCAGGAATCCTACCTTGTGAACTGTATGAGAGCCGGTGGTCACTATGAAATTCCGATGAAGCCATGATGAGGCTCAAAATCCAGGTCAACGTCTTCCACAAAATTTCCATAATTTAGCAAACTGGATGATTTTTTGGAGGGTTACCTATGTGCTAGAGAGTCAATACCATAGCAAATTAGTTATAAGATGGTCCACTGTTTAACAGGTACTTTTTCCCAACATCCTGTACTTTCTTCTATATCTGGATTCATTTTCTCAATCCAAAATGAAAAACTAATGATGGTAAAATGTTCATAAGCAAAAGCATTAGGCTGATTAGTTACTAAAGTATGGCCATTTTTTAACATAGAAAAACAGGAAAATTTTAAGTTAACTGAAAAATACCCTGAACAGACAGATCTATATTGCCGAATGCTTGCCAAAGGACATGTACTATGAAATAACTTAATATAGTTAAATTAGGCCATTGTTGTTCTTTATAGTCTAAATAAAATTCGCAAGACTAAACACAGAGTTAGAAACCAAAATGTTTAGCAGGATAATGTCAAAGCTATTTAATAATCAAAGAACAAATCTGAAGAGAAATAAAAACTCTTTTAAAAAAATACTTTGAAGATAACAATGTATGGGTACAGTGACTAACCCCCTTTTGATAAAAAATAAAAAGTAGGCTGACTTCACAATCAAGGTTCATTTTATGAAAATGTTAAACAGGATGTGATCCCATTCCTTTGCATGCTTTTTAGAACACTCAAATCCACAGATTGATGTGCGCTTTACGAGGCACCTACCCTTCTTTTCTTACAGACTAGATTTACAAACACACAGTGACATTTAGCCGCTGTCTGAATGCTCAGACAGTAACACAAACTAAACTTCTGAAAAGTTTAACCGTATTTGCTACAACCCTTGACTTTATCTGGAAGTCTTGTATGACTTATAAGGCAACACATACAAGCCAATGTCAACTACCTAGAATCTAACTGAAAGGAAATGCAATTCATTTTCTGAAAAAAAAAAAAAAATTTTTTTTAATTCATTTCAGGTATCACAACAGATTTCATGTCCCATCTCATGGACTTTCTCTTCAACTTATAACTTCACTCAGAGTCCATGAATTTACATTTTATACAGAAAACTAGTGTACTTGGCTACCTGATTTCCCAACAAAAGAACCAGAAACTAACAGCACAATAGTGACCAAAAAAGGATAAAAAACTAAAAAGTAGTTTTAGTACTCCAAATCAATACTGTTTGGTGCAGAAGCAAGCAGTCCTCACTTACATGGTTTAACAGTTACAACTGTGCATATAACTGTGTTACAGTCAGTGTCTGATACTCAAAATACTATGCCTGAGCTAGGAGCAAAAGATTAAATTGCTCTAAATAAGATAGCTTCCTACAGCCTGGCTAGTGTGGTTCAGTGGTTAAGTGTTGACCTATGAACCAGGAAGTCACGGTTCAATTCCCCATCAGGGCATATGCCTGGGTTGCAGGCTAGATCCCCAGTTTGGATCGAGCTCCCATCCTCTCTAAAATCAATAAAAACATATATTTTTTAAAAAATATAGCTTACTATAAATATAGAGAAATACACAAAAGATGTTAGAGATTTTCATCCCAGGTCTCTAATATATGGGCTTATCATAATAAATGGTAACATATTTGTTGGTTAAAAAAAATGAATGAGTAAATAAATGAATAAATAAATGGTTGTTACAATCACTTTAGACATATAAAAGGATATTTGTAGTTCATTGGAAAATTATGTGCAATACTTTATTCCCTAGGATGCTAGAAATATCAGCTTTATAACATATAAAACAATCACAACCATTTAAAATTCTTTGTGTCTGTCTCTACAAGTTATTAAACTGCTAAACTTTGGAAAAACTAATTCATTAATCAACAAATATTGTCTTATTATATTTTCAAAAGGATGTTATAATCTTCTCCTTTGAAAAGATTAAGGCAGAATCATTGCTTATAATCTAAGTAACAAAGAAAAAATTCAAGGCAGACTGACATATGCCCTAACGAAATTATGAAAAGGTGTTACAAATCAGATGAGGGAGATGACTTCTGAATCAGAGAAAGATGAGTCAAGGAAAGTTTATTTAAAAAGTAGCCTTTGAGATAGGTCCTAGAAGATGAACAGAATTTCCCAAGTCAAATTGCTGGGGGCAATCATTATAAAGAAATAGATTCCACAGAGTCCAAATGGTAAGACAAAAATGGAAAATAGTATTAATAATAATAATAGTAAGTTTGATTCATATGCAGAAGACTAATAGGTAATATCTAGAAAAGTAGTTTAAGGTCAGATCAAAAATAAGGAGAATTTTAAATATATTACACTTCTCTGAATATTCACAACAATCTTATGCAGGAGGATTCATATCCCTGTGTGAGGCACACTCCAATAATAGTACTTCCTGATATCCACGCCTTTGTGTAACGCCCTTCCCTCGAGTAATTTGCTCCTAACCACTTGAAGACCTCAATGTGGAGGGGATGTCACTTCCATGATTCGATTACACAAGACTCTAACTTCCACCTTACTGGTAGGCTCTCTCCCTTGTTGAATTGATGAAGCAAGCTGCCATATGGAGCGGCTCCCATGGCAAGGAACTGAGAGCAACTTTCAGATAACCACTGGCAAGGAAACAAGGCTCTCGGTGCAATAGCCTGCAAGAAACTGAATCCTGCCCGCTAATATGTAAGCTTAGAAGCAGATCCCTTCCCGGTTGAGCCTTCTGTGGTAACCCCAGTCCTTGCCAACACCTTCATTGTGCTTCATGAGATACCCTGAATACAAGGTGTACAGCTCAGCCATGCCCAGACTCCTGAACCACAGAAACTCTGAGATAATAAATGTGTGCAATTTTAAGCCACTAAGTTTATTGGGGGGGGGGGGGGGGTTGTTGGTTGTTTTTGTTTGTTTGCAGCAATTGCAATGTACAGATAAAGAAATTGAAGCTCATAGTGGTCACAGAATATAGCTAGAAAAAAGCAGAGCTCAGAGTCATACACTGGGCTACTTGGATCTAAAGTCTAAATTCTTTCTATTACATCACACTTCCAGTTTAAGGCACCCTAACTTAAATATTCAATAGCAGTTGCATACAACCAGTATCAAATAAGATATTCATAAATGGTATAGGTTAATTAATGTGAACAGTTTTAAGCAACCTTATACACAATTGTTTCATTTCAAAATTATGTACTTCTACAGTGATTTAGGCAAGGCAGCAGGCACTACATAGCCTTTCTTAGGCAAACATCTATAAAGAGATTAAGTCACACCATTATTCAATATCAGTAATGAAAATAATCCAATTCTCTTGACTCCCAACCTACTTAAATACAATCTCGAACTCCATAACAGTTGTTTCATTAACAACTTCCATTCTTCATTTGTTTTCTTTTTTTTTTTAGATCAATTGAGTGCTTCCATAATAATGTCCAACATTAAATGAATCCCTCCTACACTTTAAAAGTAATCTTCTTTTAACGTGTTAATATATAACTAACACATTTCAATTAGTTTTCTAGTAGTGGTGATAGATTTGTACTGAATCATTCATCCTTTTTTCTCCTATTTACTCGGACTCTAAAACTAATGACAAACTTATACAAACTAATGACAAACAATATAGATAGCTGGTCTCATTTCTTAGAGTTAACTCCTTTCCCCCTTGAGAAATCTCCTGCTCTTCACAGTTTTGTAACCTCCACTTTTACCATTACTAACACTGTCCTGTATACACCCAAGTTAAGTAAGCCATAGCATCGAGAGGAAAAATATGTAACTACTTGGCCAGAAGTAGACTAACATTGGATTTAAGGATTTGTAGTGAAAAGGGCATTGGTGCATGGCAGAAAGAGCAGAAGCTTTGAGGTTAAACAAACCAGAGCTAAGTCTTGGTTCCACCACTAGCTATCTGGCACATGGACACTCAATAAATTTGGTTTTTCTCTCTCCTTTATTCACTCCAGTCCTCGCTCCCCACTTTTTTTCAAGCCTCCAGTGCCAGTGAAGAAAATTAATAGTAAGTAAATGAGTTGGCTCAAGCTCAACTAATAACAACAAACATATCTGACCATATTCAGTCAACTCACAATAAAAATGAATGGGTTAGGGGGGGCTGGGAGAAGAAATCCACAAATCCCTGGGAGCAGGAAAGAAACTACAAATCAGGGAGGGGTTCTTAACCTGCATACTCCTACCAGGTACTCCTCTGATTTAGGTACTTTACCTGCAGATACTCTCAGCCCTAGCTGGTCCTCCAACAGAACTCTGTGCCCCTAGGGATCTCCTTAGAGACAGAGCTCTTCTTGCCAAGGCTGAGGATCACAGGTGTCTTCCAGCCACTCCATGAGTGAGACAAGCTAAACAGCTGTGGGGCTCTCAGAGCTCCCCGATAGCATCAGCCACGACCCCCTGGATCATGCACCAGGCCTGGCATGGCCTGTGCTGATAGGGGTTGTGCTGGTGGCTATGGTCCTTTCTCTCCTCATTGCACTTGCTACCAAATGCCACCTCTGCCGAAAATACCGCACCAGCTACCAGCACTGCCCACTACCTGAGACAAGAGACAAGAAGGGGATCTGTCCAGAGATGAGTGAAAATGAGGATGAGGATGGCTTCATCAAGGTCAATTGCATTCAGGATAGGGCCTGAGGGCTGGGGACACAGGGTAGCAGGAACCATTTCAACTTCTGATCCCAGATCTTTGGGAACCCCTTGCCCCCCTGACAGCTTAAGAATTGTGAATACTACATGGGAGGCACAAACCTCAGGGGAGGTAGCTAGGGTTTAAGGGTTGACCAGGGGTTGAGCAATCCTTCCTTCCCTAACAATAGCCACCAAAGTGACAGTGACCCTCTCTTGCTCAATAACCTTCAAGGGCTCCCTGCTATTCTCAGGATAAAACCAATCTAGGGCCTAAACTATGGAACTAAGGCCTCTGTCAGCCTCTTGGTTTCCTTTCTTGCCTTTCCCTGGTATGCTCCCTACTTAACTAATTATTTTATACCAGATGATAACATTTTAGCAGATAAATATCAGAGTGCCAAGTTTCTTACAGGATTTTTTTCCCATCAACAAAGTGGGTAATCTTTAACAAAATGGTTAAAAAACATTTTTCTTTTTAATGAATGAGTTAACTTACTTTCTGACACCTGCTGGAGAAGTTAATCTGCATATCACCAACAACTATGTAGAGACACTAACAGATATAGTTTCCAAAATTCAGACTAACATTAAAGCATTACATAATTGTACAGAAATTATAATGCATTAACTCTACATTGTATAGCAGAAGCATTATGGAAAAGCACAAAGGCTTTGAGTCCTGGCTTGACTCCAAGTTATTTAAACTCTCTGGATCTGTTATCTCATCTATAAAACTGTGATAATGGTATCTACCTAACAAAGACTCGTTGAGAGATTAAATTAGATTACATGTGATGTGAAGTGTCCTCGCACTTCACTTTAATGGCTAAACAAATATTAGCCCCTCCCCCCTTCTCCTGGTTATCTGACTCATCAGTTTTCAAAGACCTTCCTTGAAAAATAGTTTTATGTTCCTCCTTCCCTCAGAAATGTGGACTAGTTGGAAATGATGATAGAATCAATCAACTGCATTGTATGGTCTTTTGAACAGTGAAGAATTTAGGTCATGATAACCAGGCTTACAATACTCTAAATATGAAAACGAGATTCAAAACTTTTCATGTTATTTTATTTCAAATATGCTTTTTTCCAAATACAAATGCACCAACCAGTGAAGTTAAGGGATCATTTACCTGCATCCATGGATCAAAGCTACTCTAGCTAAACAGAAATAAGAGCAGATAACGTGCACTACAGTAACTGACTCAGTCGTCTGCGCTGGTTGGAGGGTACTTGTCTTTTTGCTCTATCATCTTTACTTCCCACTCAAGTGATCTGGAGCAGCCAAGGTAATAATTTCCTCTCCTGAACTATTATTATGGAGCTAAAAGAACATGTATAACATCCTTCTCGGCTTCTTTCATCCATCTTAACCCTGGTTATTTATTTTAAGACTGATCTGGTCTTCACAGAGGAAGTAGCAATACTGTGCTCCCTTCAGGTGTTCAGTTTTTATATATGAAAATTAACATTTCATTTTCCATTTAGTCTCTCAAAAAATATTTATTGTCATACACTATATGCCAAGGACACCACTAGCCTATAAGTACAAAGGTTTCCAGATCATTTATCAACTTTGTAAGATTGGTTTCCAAGGAAAAGTATATTCAAGATGTATCTATCAAGAAAAGTAAATGATCCAAAAGCAAAAATACAAAACATCAGTCTACACAAAGCAGGCCCTAAATTATGTAATGTCCCGAATTACTTTTTTTTCCAAATGGCAAGTTGGATATACATTATCTGTTATAACTTCTTTCCTGAAAACACCTTTTTCTCTTGAGGTTCACTCAAAGGGTTGATAATCAACTATGTTCTTTGGTATAACCAAGAGAGCAATCAACCTCTTGCCCGTTTTCTTCTTCCCCCCAGGAATGTTCCACAAATGTGCCATTTACTCTCCTAACATATTAACTCTCTTTATTCACTCACAAAAGTCACACATAGGATAAGATTTGGCATATATACCCATCTCAAACCACTAGTAGCTACTGGTGGTTGCTAAGGAAATAAAGAGGAAGTGGTAAGAGTAGACAAGAATAGGAATTAATCTCACACGTATTGGCCCAGACAGGGTAAGTATTAAAATATTTCAGGTTTTGAGGTTAGAGATTTTTCCCCTTGAGAATTATAAAAATATTAATATCAAAACATAGATTTCATTGGCTGCCATTTGTGGCAAATGAATGAATTTGATTTGTTCGAAACCAACAATTTGCTTCTATACACTATTCTTCAAAAAATCCAAAACACCAATGATCACATTTAAGCACTAAATTAATATAAGCCAGAATTACTGTTACCACTTTGACTAAACACAGGAAAACAATTATCTCCAAAATTAATTTTCTCAATTTCCTTCAACTACACCAGTTTTATTTTGCATTTCCTTCCCTGCATGAATTTGGAGAACTGTCATTCCCACACCTAAGTTTGAGTCTAATCAACATAAGCTAAAAAGAGAAAGAAAAACAAAAGAAAGAAAATTAGCCCAAGATATTTAAACATAAAAGAATATGCTGAAAATCACACTCTAGTGTCTTTCTTCAAAAATCCAAAACACCAATCCAAATCTAAAAGTTCCAAGCAATGGTTCAGTTTCCCCTTTCCTCTCCCCCCCCCCCCCGCCGCCCCCCCTCCCGCCCCCGCCCAGTTCTGTAAACCCTCATGCCCCTTCCCCCAACCCCACTTCGCCCAGACAGAGGGTAACAGTCTGAGCTGCCCTGGTTGAGTTGATCCTAAAGTTAACATTCAGCAGCCCATTTCCAGACAGCAGCGCTAAATCTATTTGGATAAAACGCGTGTGACCCAGACAGTTGGCATTTGGCCCAAACGCGTTGCACCGGCAGCTCAAATAAAAACAAGAGTAAGAAACTCACTCTCTTGTTCCCTCTCAGTGCGCTTTCTCACTCTCTCGCTCTCTTTTCTTCTAGTACAACAAGGAAAGAAATTACTAAAGACAGGAATTATAGTACACATTATATCAGAAGGCAGCTTTCCAATAACCCCTCCAGCACTCACCCCCCACCCAAATCCCTAAACTTTGATCCCATGTACCATATAAACAGACATACCCCGATATTCAAGGCTCCGGAGGGATATGAGTCTAGCACGTCCCAAGTGGCCAAAAGTAAATCAAAAACACACGCTTCCATCTCTTTGATTAGCCTATTAAGAGCTTAACATATCCTAGAGCATCGGGGCTCCAGCTAGCACATTAATTCTGCCCTCTGAGCCCAGGCATAAACTATGCACTTGTCTGGCTACTTAAGACACTGACATGAAACCATAAAATGCAGGTTTTTCTTTAAGAAAACTGGAAATCAGTTTAAATACACATCATTATTACTTTCCTGATTACTATTTGGTGATGAGTTAAAAGACCACAATAATTATAATTAAGTCATATTTCACAAAACATATTCTATTCTTATAATAAACGTATATATTTTTGCATCATAAAATACTTGCATGACCCAGAATTCTCCAACCCCCGAGTAGTCTGGAGTTAAAAAGATTTCTATCTGTAAAATGAGTTCAGTTAGGCTCACTCATTGCCATTAAAACACATACACACATACACACACACACACACACACACACACAGTGAGAGAGAAAAAGGTTTTCTACCCGTTATTCGGAAGACAAGCAAACCACACGCTTTAATTAAAAAAAAAAAATAAAAGGTTTCATTGAATATTGTGAAGTCTTCCTTACCGTTTTCATCTTCAAATTCTGATAAAAAGTAAGTTTCAAACAATAGAGATTGCACTGGACGACTCACGTACTCCCTTCTCCTCTCTTAACTTTTTTTTTTTTTCTGCCCCCCTTTGCAAAGCCACAGC